>NC_053026.1:327730595-328030595 GCF_003073215.2 Triticum urartu
AGATGATATGCCCAAGATAGAGAACCTCATCGAGCCAAAACTCGCACTTTGAAAACTTGGCGTAGAACTGATGCTCTCTGAGCTTATTGAGCACCAAACGCAAGTGCTTGGCATGATCTTCCTTATTCTTGGAAAAGACCAAAATATCATTGAGGTAGACCAAGAAGAAGTCATTTGTGTAGGCGTTGAAAATGAAGTTCATCATACGAGAGAAAGTCGGAGGAGCGTTGACGAGGCCAAAAGACATGACAGTGTATTCATATGAACCATAGCTTGTTCTGAAAGCCGTCTTGGGAATATCTTGCTCACGGATTCGAATCTGGTGATAGCCCATACGGAGATCAAGCTTGGAGAATACTTGAGCACCTTTGAGTTGTTCGAACAACTCATTGATGTTGGGAAGTGGGTACTTGTTCTTTATAGTCTTCTTGTTCAATGGACGGTAGTCAACACAAAGTCGGTCCGTTCCATCCTTCTTCTTCACAAAAAGAACTCCACAACCCTACGGAGAAGAACTAGGTCGGATGAGACCCATTCGCTCTTGAATATCGAGTTGCTTCTTCAGCTCCTTCAACTCTTCAGGTCCAAGCTTGTAAGGACATTTGCAAACAGGTTCTGTGCCAGGCTCAAGATCGATGACGAATTCAACTAGCCGGTGCGGAGGCATTCCTGGAAGCTCTTCTGGAAAGACGTCTTGATATTCGCAAACGACTGGAATTTGAGAGATGGAATCCAATTCACCCTTCTCATTGAGAGAAAACAGATGGATGGTATCATCACGAGCGACAAAGACAATTACATCCTTAGACGAATGAGTCAATTGAATCTGCCTGGCAGCACAATCAAGATGCGCCTTGTTCTTAGAAAGCCAATCCATTCCGAGAATAAGATCAATATCCGAGTTACCAAGGACCATTGGAGAAGAAAGAAACTTGTAATCACCCAACGTGATAGTAACATCCGGATCCATCATTTTGGTGTTCATGAACAAACCCGGAGAAGAAACCGCTATCGGCTTAGGCAAATCAGTAGTATGCACATCATGCATGGATGCAAAAGGCTTCGATAAAAATGACAAAGATGCACCAGTATCAAAAAGAACTCTTGCTGGAATGTCATTAATAGGAAGGTTACCCATAATCACATCTGGCGAGTCCTCTGCCTGAGCTGCGTTCAACAAGTTGACCTTAGCAGACTTGGTGTTATGCTTGACCATAGTTGTACTTGCCGATCTCACAGGAGGAGGAGGAGGGAGACGCCTCTGATTGAAGCATTTGTTGGCATAGTGACCCTTCTGTTGGCACTTGTTGCACGTGACCTCTGAAAGCGGACGGTGATACGGAGCACTCGATCTTGGAGCTTGAGACGAAGTCTTGTTCTGAAAGCTAGGGTTGGGTCGGTGGGAAGATCCACTGCCACCTTTGCTCTTCTGCTGATAAGGCTGACAGAACGGAGGAGGAGGAAGCCAATACTTTTGCTGCTTAGCCACTTGAGTTGAGGAAGAAGGAGTTGCATCTCTGACTTGCTTCTTGGAAGCATCGCACTTCAGTTGAGAAGTCTCTTGCTTCATTGCCATGTTGTAAAACTCATCGTACCTCTTGGGCTCAAAGAGGACAAGAGCTAGCTGGATTTCTTCTCTGAGACCACCCCTGAACTGGTATATCATGCTCTTCTCGTCAGGGATGTCTTGCTTAGCAAAACGGGCGAGCTTCTGAAACATCTTGTTGTACTCGTAGACAGACATAGAGCCTTGCTTCAGGTTGCGGAATTCCTCACGCTTGCTCTCAACCATGCTCTGAGGAATATGATGAGCTTTGAAGTCTTGACGGAATTCATCCCAGGTAATCACACGGCCTCCTCTGGAATCTTTGTACTGCTGAAACCATTCTGCAGCTTGGTCTTTGAGTTGGAAGGAAGCGAACTTGACAAAGTCCTCAGGCCTGACGTTACTGCACTCGAAATGCTTGCATATGTCCACGAGCGAATCATCAGCATCTGTTGCCTCAACACAATTGCTGAAGGTCTTTGGCTGGTTAGCAAGGAACTGGTTGAGTGTAGCAAAGTGATTCTGATTGTTGCCTTGGCCCTGGTTCCCTTGGTTGCGCTCTTGAAGAAGTTGCATGATCAGCTGCGTGTTTGCATTGGTAGCGTCCATCACAGCTTGCCATGCCTCCGGAGGTGGAGGTGGTGGTGGCGGATCAGGATTCGGAGTCGTGCGCGTTGGAGGAGCCATCTTGAAGAGGTTGACATCCATTAGCACATTGACAGACAAATATCGAAGCTGAATCAAACGGGTTGAAATTGCAACATATAGTCTTCACATTCGAACAAAATGAATGAATGCATTCCAATTGAAATGGTCACATATCCATAAATAGAGAAGCCACTTAGAATTGAGGTAGAAGAAAAAAAACAAGGTACGGAACAAGAACAAATACTCGGTAAGGATCACCTAATCTCAAACCAAATATCCATGGAAGAAGAACTAGATTTACAAGAATTCCCACCTATGAAACTCCCGAACCTTTCCGGTTATGCAATCAGGTGTTGGGGATACAGGGGAAGCATAATATCTCACCCAAATCTAGCAAATCCTACATCCAGCTATATCCATCCTTCAACACATAACCGAGAAAACTTCGGAAATCATCTACCTCAACCTTCGAAAAGCATCCGTTATACGAGTTATGGCAATACTCCCGAACTCCCGCCCCAGTACTGGGTGGCGTTGAGGTTATCTCACCAACAACTGCATAAAAGAGATTTTCGATGTCGGCGAAACTAAACTCAGGTATTCCAGAACTGCAACGATAAAATTGTGACAACAACACCTCGGAGCTCAACTCCCCGGGACACTGCCACAACCCCTAAATGACAGGAGGCACCAAGAACAATGTTCTCGTCACAAATTGATCGGAACGATTCCAAGATACCCGCGTGATCCTAAAAAAATTAGTGAAATTTGAGAAGAGAAGAGTCAAAACTCTACGTCAGGATGCCTTACCAGAGCGATGAAGGGACTGGGGAGTAAAAAGAATTCCTAAACTCTCCGATATATATAATCCTAAATGACTCAAAACATTTTTTTCTAGACTCAACAACGCCAGCTATTCGATCAAGCAGGGGGGGCTCCTAAGGTCGGGGAAGGCTCTGATTACCAACTTGTAACGCCCTCGATGCGGCTATATCTCCTACGTGTAGAAGCACAACTTAGAGGCATAACCGCATTGAAAGCAATGTCGCAAGTAAGGTAATCTTCACAACAACCCATGTAAATAGATAATAGGGGAAAAAGGTACATAGTTGGCTTACACTCGCCACGTCACACAAATACATGAATAACATTACAATCATCCAATACACTCATGGTCCGACTACGGTACCAAAATAAAAGATCAACCCCAACATGCGACATAGTCCCTGATCGCCCCAACTGGGCACCACTACTGATCATCTGGGAAAGACACATAGTAACGACGAGAGTCTTCATCAAACTCCCACTTGAGCTCACGCGCATCGTCTAGAACGGCATCATCGGTCCCTGCATCTGGTTTGGAAGTAATCTGTGAGTCACGGGTACTCAGCAATCTCGCACCCTCGCGATCAAGACTATTTAAGCTTATAGGTAAGGCAAGGTAATATGTGGAGCTGCAGCAAGCGACTAGCATATATGGTGGCTAACCTGTTCGCAAAAGAGAGCGAGAAGAGAAGGCAAAGCACGAGCGAAGAACTATGATCAAGAAGTGATCCTATAACAACCTACGTCAAGCATTACTCCAACACCGTGTTCACTTCCCAGACTCCGCCGAGAAGAGACCATCACGGTTACACACGTGGTTGATTCATTTTAATTAAGTTAAGTTTCATGTTATCTACAACCGGACACTAACAAATTCCTATCTGCCCATAACCGCGGGCACGGCTTTCGAAAGTTCAAATCTCTGCAGGGGAGTCCCAACTTAGCCCATCACAAGCTCTCACAGTCAACGAAGGATATTCCTTCTCCCGAGACATTCCGATCAGGCTTGGCATCCCAGTTTTACAAGACATCCTCGACAATGGTAAAACTAAACCAGCAACACCACCCAGATGTGCCGACAAATCCCGATAGGAGCTGCACATATCTCGTTCTCAGGGCACACCGAATGAGCAAGACGTCGGGTAGGCCAGCCCAGAGTTGCCCCTGGTAGCCCCGGACATCGCTCAGTTGGACCAACACTTAGAGAAGCACTGGCCCGGGGGGGTTAAAATAAAGATGACCCTTGAGGCCGTGAAACCCAAGGGAAAAAGGCTAGGTGGCGAATGGTAAAACCAAAGTTGGGCATTGCTGGAAGAGTTTTATTCAATGCGAACTGTCAAGGGGTTCCCATTATAACCCAACCGCGTAAGGAACGCAAAATCTGGGAACATAACACCGATATGATGGAAACTAGGGCGGCAAGAGTGGAACAAAACACTAGGCAAAAGGCCGAGCCTTCCACCCTTTACCAAGTATATAGGTGCATTAAGATAACAAGATAATATAGTGATATCCCAACAATAAACAATGTTCCAACAAGGAACGATCTCCAATCTTCACCTGCAACTAACAACGCTATAAGAGGGGCTGAGCAAAGCGGTAACATAGCCAATCAACAGTTTGCTAGGACATGGTGGGTTAGAGGTTGACATGGCAATTTGGGAGGCATGATAAGCAAGTGATAGGCATCGTAGCATAGGCATAGCAAAAGAGCGAGCATCTAGCAAGCAAAGATAGAAGTGATTTCGAGGGTATGATCATCTTGCCTGCAAAGTTGTCAGAGTTGACTTGATCCTCGTAAGCAAACTCAACGGGCTCCTCGTTAGCGAACTCGTCTCCCGGCTCTGCCCAAACAAGACAAACAAGAAAAAGGAACACAATCAACCACGTGCAATGCTCAAACAACATGATGCGAACATGGTATGCTATGCGGGATGCGATATGTGGTGCATATGCAAGATTTGACAAGGAAAGATTGAACCTGGCCTCAACTTTGAAATCCAAGAGTGCCTCTGGAAAGGTGAGGTGATTTCGGTTGAAATTGATATAAATATCACCGGAATCGGATGCATGGTTTGGAAATGGCAAGCAAAACAAATATGTCACCGGTCTGCGATAATCAGCAAGTAGCCATCTAAATGCATCACGATAAATATGCTACAGCACTCAAACATGACAACAAAATACATGGAAGGATCCACTCATGAAGCTTGACAAAAAATGAACACTGAGCTATGGCTAATTCATCCATTAAGAGGTTCAAACAAGCATGGCAAAAATGCAAATGGTAACAGGTTTCAGACTTGGTGAAATTAACACAAGTCTGGAATTTAACATCAGGTAGCGTACTTTGGAGCATGAAAACTATATGCTACAGGAACTTAACATGGCAAAGAAAGGCACGGCATGAAGCTACTCAAAGCACTTAACAAAAGTCCCTTAGTGACCTTGAGCCAAAAGGGATCAGAAAATACAATTGCAAGCATGCGAACATGGAAAAAACATAAACAGATTACAGACTTAGTGAAAAATTGGAGCATGCAAATCGGTTAACGAGTAGGCATGTTTACGAGCTCGATGCACTCACTACAGAGCATGGCATGACAAACTAAGCATACACCCATCAATAATACATATCATAGAAGCTATACATGGCAAGAACAACAACATAGCATGCACGGATCAATAACAACATCCTCGGCAAAATCGCTAACAAGTCAACAATCTGCCAGGATTCACGAAATAGCAAAAGTAGAGATCGATTGACGCAAGATAGGGTGCTCCATAAATGCAAACAAAGACATGGATGGATAGAGAACCACAATGTTAACAAATCATCCTTACTGATCATCCTCAAAAGAGGCACGGATCACTAGGAAACAACATGAACATATGGCATAATGACAAAATCAGCTCAAGGACTTAGTGAAATTCTAAGTCCCTGAAATCAGCATTCACGAATGCACTACTTTGCAAGCTTGTGCTAGTAACCACGCATACACAAAAATACATGGTAAGCACCTCTGTAAAGATGGCATGGCATATAACAAAACTCAGGTAGAGCTCAGGAGCATATCATGCACACATTAATCATGGCAAAAATGACAAATAGCTATTTGATGAAACAGATCTGGCAATTTTATCACATAGCCCTCTTCCAACAGCATTTCGGGCATCAAGATGAGCTCAAATGAAAATGATGAAATGAGATGAAATGATGTACTCTCTGGGACGAACATTTTGATATGCTACATGCGCAAATCGGAGCTACGGTTGCGGAGATACGACATGATGAAAAACGCAAAAAAACTAGGGTTTCGAGGGAAAGTCAACCCTTCGTCCGAGATCCAGATTTGCACGCCGATTGAGGTTCACCGGAGGGAGCACTGTAGACGGCCGGAGAAGGTGTCGGAGCTCGAGGAAGAGGGGCCCCGAGGCCCTCCCGGGCCGGATCTCGCCGGATCCGGTCACCGGCGAGTCGGAAAGGCGGCGGGGAGGCGCGGCGACGTCGTAGGAGATGCGGGCGGCGAGGCGCGTCGGCGGCGGCGCTCTGCTCCGGCCGGCGGGGTGCGGTGGCGGCGAAGTGGCGTCGAGCGGCGCGAGAGGAAGAAGAAGCCCCGGGCGGCGGAGGAGACCCGGGCCGCGGGGGCCGGCCACGGGCCGAGCGGGCCCGCGCGGGATTGGCGGCGAAGTGGGGCGCGCGCCCCGGTTGGCGGCGGCGACTTGTCCGGTGGAGGCGGACGTGTCCGGTGGCGGCGGAGACGAATTTCTAGGGTTAGGGTAGGAGAAGACCCGGAAATTTCGAGGGGAGACCTATAAATAGGGATAGGAGGAGCTAGGAGGCTCCAAATGGAGTGCGGTTTTTGGCCACGCGATCATGATCGAACGCTCTAGATGATGGAAGGGTTTTTAGTGGGTTTTTGGGCCAAATTGGAAGGGTGTTGGGCTGCAACACAAATGAGGCCTTCTCGGTCCCTCGATTAACCGTTGGAGTATCAAACGAAGTCCAAATGGCACGAAACTTGACAGGCGGTCTACCGGTAGTAAACCAAGGCCGCATGGCAAGTCTCGGTCCAATCCGGAAATGTTTAACCCCCACACACGAAAAGAGGTAGAAAGGAGCACCGGAGGAGATAGGAGCGCCGGAATGCAAAACGGACAATGGGGGAAATGCTCGGATGCATAAGACGAACACGTATGCAAATGCAATGCACATGTTGACATGATATGAGATGCATGACAAAGGAAACAACACACGGAGACAAAAAAACCCAAACCCGAGGAAATAAAATAACTTAGCACCGGAAACGGCAAGAGTTGGGATACATATAAGGTAAATTACATCCGGGGTGTTACAGGAGAGAAGGGAGGTGCCCACGAGGGTGGGGGACGCGCCCACCCCCTAGGGCGCACCCCCTGTCTCGTGTGGCCCCCGAAGCTCCACCGACGTACTTCCTGCACCCATATATACTCACATACCCTAAAACTTCCAGAAGAGAAAATAGATCGGGAGTTCCGCCGCCAGAAGCCTCCGTAGCCACCGAAAGCCAATCTAGACCCATTCCGACACCCTGCCGGAGGGGGGAATCCTTCTCCGATGGCCATCTGCATCATCCCGGTGCTCTCCATGACGAGGAGGGAGTAGTTCTCCCTCGGGGCTGAGGGTATGTACCAGTACCTATGTGTTTGATCTCTCTCTCTCGTGTTCTTGAGGTGATACGATCTTGATGTATCGCGAGCTTTGCTATTATATTTGGATCCTATGATGTTTCTTCCCCCCTCTACTCTCTTGTAATGGATTGAGTTTCCCCTTTGAAGTTATATTATCGGATTGAGTCTTTAAAGATTTGAGAACACTTGATGTATGTCTTGTCATGCGTATCTGTGGTGACAATGGGATATCACGTGATTCACTGTAGCGACCAGACCTCAAACGGTCCAATCTCTGTGCTCCGGTGTCATCCCTGGATCAGTAATGCTGACAGCACACAGTACTTGAAGGATTTATAACAGAGTAGCAATCACACACTTATTACATCGAGTCTCAAAAAGGGAACTTATTACAATAACTATGGCTTAAGGCCATCAAATAACGATAACAACGGAAGGCTTGGAAGATAAGTGAGTCCATCAACACCAACGGCATCACTGAGTATAGAACCACGACCTAAAAGCCCTTACTCGTCGTCTGAAAAGTCTGCAACATGAACGTTGCAGCCTGAAAACGGGTCAGCACATGGAATATGCTGGCAAGGTAACACATAGAGAGCAATGAAAGAATAAGGCTATTCTATATGCATATTTGGCTGGTGGAAAGCTCTATGGTTACAGTTTTTGCGTAAAGCCAATTTTTCGCTACTGAAAAGGAATAAATTTTATTTAACTATCATGGTAGTTGTTAAACATTGAGAATGGTTGACAACATTCTCAATCCCAATTAAGCATCATCATTAAACCCAACAAAATTAATTAGAGTAACATGATGAGATTCACATGATAATCCAAGAACTAGATACTCAAGATGTCCATAACCGGGGACACGGCTAACCATGATTATTTTTTACACTCTGCAGAGGTTTGCGCACTTTTCCCCACAAGACTCGATCTCCTCCGTTGGGATTCTCGCACTACATGGTGTTTGAGAAACGGATGACCGAGACATAGTCTTTCAGAAGCGCTAGCACCTTACGAACGGGTAGACCGTACCAACCTACATCCCCTACATCTGCTAGTCTACCACTGTAAGAGTTCGCACAACTTAGTCAACTATGCTAGAGCCCATAGTAGTTTATGGCTGCACACGGAAGTTTCTAGTATGAATGATCTCATGATCCCTTTGAGCCTAGGTGGCAGTCCATAAAGAAAAACAACAGGCAATCGCTGGAATACCCATGCCTTAATCCACCCAGATGTGTGTTTAAGTTGCCACCTTAGATAAACCATTAATTTAACAATCTCACATCTGCCATGGATACACTCACCCAATCCACGTCTACTAGCATAGCATGGCATAAATAAGCAAATGTAGAAGTAACTCCCAAAGGTTTGATAAATAACAGGTAATAGGTACTACCTCAACTACTTCCCAAAACCCGCAATTTAATTAGATCCTAATCATGCAATGTGTGAGGGTTGATCTAATGCAATAAAAACTAGGTAGTAGGAGGTATGATCAAAGTGTTACTTGCCTTGTTGATGATCCATGAAACCTAGCGATTCGAAGTAGCAAGCGGCGCAGTCCGGATACTCTATCGCAAACAAACAAGCATACAATAAGTACTCATCTAATGCACAGGTAAAACTAGAATGAGAGAATCTAACCAGAAAGTTCAACTTAAGAACTCCGGTTGGCAAAAAGAAACAAATCGAACGAAGCAAACAAAAGACAAACGGCAAAAAAACAAGCTCCGTTTACTAATCTGAATCTAGGACAAATTTTACTGAGGCAAAAACTTGTTTGAGTTGGTTAAACGGAAAGAGAGTTTCAAGACGAAACTCCAGGCGCTTGAATCGCCTGATTCCGATAAACGAGCGAAAAGTTAAACTAAAACGAACATCGGATCAGGAATCGCGATCAGAAAAATCACGGATTTAATCTGAGAAAAAGATAAACGAGCAACAGGTTAACGAACGAACGTTCGTTAACTGGAACTAAACGATGAACGCGTTCGTTAAAACGAATGAACGAGCGAACGCTCGCTAAATAACTAAACGGGAGAAAAACCGATCTAATAAAAAAACGAAAATTAGGGTTTTCAGAAAAAACCGAAGTGGTTTTTCTCAGAAAACCGGGCGGCGGCGGCTACCTCGGCTCGGGCTCCGGCGAAGCTCCGGCGGGGCTCCGGGCGGCGGCGGGTGGTGCGGGGCGGCGGCGGCGGCGGCAGGCGGCGCGGGCGGCGGCTTGCGGCGGTGCGGGCGACGTGGGGAGGCGGCAGTGGTGGCACGGGGCTCCAGGGGGGGCTCCGGCGGGGTTATAAAGGGGGGCGGCCAACTTGGGGAAGGGGGCGGCCTCAGGAGGCGAGTCCTCCCCGGACACGGCGGCGGCGGCGATCGGGACTCCGGTCCCGATCCGGCTCGCGGGAGGCGGCATCTGCTGGGCCGGCTCGACTGGGCCTTCGGCCCAGTCGGGCGCGCGGGGGTTTTTCTTTAAACAATAACGCTGCAGCTAAAAAAATTCTAGAAAAAATAAATAAAAATCTAAAAATGCCAAAACAAATTTTCACCGTCTAAATAAAATATTTAGAACATGATGAACATTTTCTTGGCCCTAACTGCAATTTTTGAAAACGTGCATTTTTTTCTAAATTCAAATAAAATAGCAAATAAACCCAAAATAAAATCTTATTTGATTTTTTTATTAAATCCTCAATATTTCTTTATTTTGGGAAAGTCATTTTATTCCCTCTCTCATAATTTTATAATAGAAATAATTGAAGATAAAATAAGTAAAATCAAATGATCCTATTTTCAAAATTTGAGAAAACTCAAATATGAAAATAACGAAATCCCCTACTCTCTCCGAGGGTCCTTGAGTTGCGTGAAATTTCTAGGATCAACCAAAATGCAAATAAATATGACATGTAATGATGATATACTGTATAACATTCCAAATTGAAATTTTGGGATGTTACAAACCTACCCCCCTTAAGATGAATCTCGCCCTCGAGATTCGAGTTGGCTAGAAAATAGGTGAGGGTGGTCCTTCAGCAGATCTTCCTCTCGCTCCCAGGTGGCTTCATCCTCCGTGTGGTGGATCCACTGGACTTTGCAAAACTTGCTGACCTTGCTGCGGGTGACTCGGCTGGCATACTCAAGAATCTTGACTGGTTTCTCCTCATAGGTCAAATCACTGTCCAACTGAATCGCTTCCAGCGGCACTGTATCTCTCAGCGGTATATCAGCCATCTCTGTGTGGCACTTCTACAACTGGGAAACGTGGAACACGTTGTGAACTCCTGACAATCCTTCGGGCAATTCCAACTTATAAGCTACTTCTCCCATATGCTCCAAAACCTTGTATGGGCCTACAAAATGTGGCGCTAACTTTCCCTTAACTCCAAAGCGCTTAACTCCTCGAAGTGGAGATACTCGAAGATAAACTCGGTCTCCGACTTCGTAAACTGTCTCCTTGCGTTTAGAATCTGCGTAGCTCTTCTGCCTGGACTGGGCTACCTTGAGCCTATCGCGAATCAATTTTACTTTCTGTTCAGACTCCTTAATCAGATTTGGTCCCAACAACTGACGGTCTCCAACTTCATCCCACGACAATGGGGTCCTGCACCTCCTTTCGTACAAGGCTTCGAAAGGGGTCATCTTCAAACTGGATTGATAACTGTTGTTGTAAGAAAACTCTGCGTATGGCAAATTCTCGTCCCAGCTAGATCCGTAATCTAGCGCACAAGCTCTCAGCATATCCTCCAAAATCTGATTGACTCTCTCGGTCTGTCCATCTGTCTACGGATGGACAGCTGTACTGAACTCTAGCCTGGTACCCAAAGTTTCGTGCAACTGATTCCAGAACTTTGAGGTAAACTAGGTTCCTCTATCTGATACAATGATTCTGGTCATGTATATCTTTGCCAGTTTGACACTAGTATAGGTAGTCTTCACTGGAATGAAATGAGCTACCTTTGTCAAACGATCGACTACAACCCAAATCGAGTCATAGCCTGAACGAGTTCTGGGCAATCCTGTAATAAAATCCATGTCTAGCTTATCCCACTTCCATTTGGGTATCGGCAATGGCTGTAGCAATCCCGCTGGCTTCTGATGCTCGGCCTTTACTCTCTCACATACATCACAAACTGCTACATACTCCGCAATATCCTTCTTCATTCCGGTCCACCTGAAAGTATCCTTCAAATGCAAATACATCTTGGTATTTCTTGGGTGAATTGAATATGGTGAATCATGGGCCTCTTGCAGAATTAACTTCCTGATCTCCGGGTCATTAGGCACATAAACACAGTCTTCAAACCATAAGGTATCGTGCTCATCCTCACGAAAACCTTTAGCTTTCCCTTTGCTTATTTTCTCCTTAATAGAAGCGATCTCCTTGTCAGTCTTCTGGGCTTCTCTGATCTTATCCATCAAAGTAGACTGAATCTCCAATGTTGCTACATAGCCTCTCGGGACTATCTCCAAACATAGCTCACGAAGATTCTCAGCTAACTCTCTTGGTAAATCTCCCGTCATTAAGGTGTTGACATGGCTTTTACGGCTCAACGCGTCAGCTACTACGTTAGCCTTTCTAGGGTGATAATGCAACCTCATATCATAATCCTTGATGAGCTCCAACCATCTCCTTTGACTGAGATTCAACTCCTTCTGTGTGAAAATATACTTCGAACTCTTGTGATCCGTGTACACCTCACAATGGTTTCCAATGAGAAAATGTCTCCAAGTCTTCAATGCATGCACTACGGCTGCTAACTCCAAATCATGCGTAGCATAATTCAACTCATGAGGCTTAAGCTGTCGTGAGGCATATGAAACAACTCTTCCTTCCTACATAAGCACTGCTCCAAGTCCTCGACGTGAAGCGTCACAATACACCTCATAATCCTTGGTCTGATCTGGCAAAATCAACACTGGTGATGTAACCAAGCATTTCTTCAACTCCTGGAAACTGGCTTCACATTCCTCGGTCCATATGAACTTGGTATCCTTCTTCAACAACTCCGTCATCGGTTTCGCAATCTTCGGGAAATTTTCAATGAATCTTCGGTAGTATCCTGCAAGTCCAAGAAAACTCTGGATCTCTCCAAAAGTTGTTGGCGCTTCCCAATTTGTCACAGTGTCAACCTTGGTGGGATCCACTGCTATACCTTCTCCGGATATAACGTGTCCGAGAAATCCAACTTCCTTCAACCAAAACTCACATTTGCTAAACTTGGCATATAATCGATGTTCTCTGAGCTTACCAAGTACCAAACGCAAATGATCCTTATGCCCCTTTTCATTCTTCGAGTAAACTAGGATATCATCAAAGAACACTATGACGAACTTATCCAAAAACTCCATAAACACTTTGTTCATCATGTTCATAAAATATGCGGGTGCGTTAGTCAGACCGAATGACATAACAGTATACTCGTACAGCCCATACCTGGTGATAAAAGTCGTCTTAGGTATATCCTGTTCTCGAATACTCAACTGATGGTATCCTGATCGCAGATCGATCTTGGAAAATACCTTAGCTCCTTGCAATCGATCAAACAGATCATTGATCATCGGTAGTGGGTACTTGTTCTTGATGGTTACTTCATTCAATCCTCGATAATCAACAACCATCCTTAACGATCCATCCTTCTTCTCCACTAGAAGTATTGGCGATCCCCAAGGTGAAGAACTTGGGCGGATATATCCTTTATCCAGTAACTCCTTAATCTTCTTCTTAATCTCCACCAAATCCTTTGCGGGCATCCTATATGGTCTCTTAGATATTGGCCCTGTGCCTGGCAAAAGCTCAATCAAAAACTCAATATCTCTATCTGGTGGCATGCCTGGCAACTCCTCTGGAAATACATTAGGGAAATCCTTTACTATTGGTACTTCCTCTTGCACAACTCCTGTTAAGCAATTTACTTGAGTCCTTTTCGGCACATGCCGGGATACATACTTGATCCTTCTCCCTTCTGGGGTGGTAAGCAAAATTGACTTACTGGCACATTCAATGTTCCCTTCATACTTCGATAACCAATCCATGCCTAATATCACATCCAATCCTTGAGATTCCAATACTATTAGGTCTGAGGGAAATACGTAGTTACCAATCCTCAATGGTAACCGATCACACCATAGACTAGCCATATACTCTGCTCCAGGCGAGGTTACTAACATGGGTGACCTGAGGGCTTGGGTTGGCAGTTTCTACTTATCGACAAATCCCCTTGATATGTATGAATGTGATGCACCAGTATCAAAAAGAACGAGTGCAGTAAATGACTTAACCAAAAACTTACCTATTACTGCATCGGGCTGGGCTTCAACCTCCTCCACGTTAACGTGGTTCACCTGTCCCCTGTTGAAAGGGTTCAGCTTCTTCCCAGAGCTTCCATTGCCATTTCCATTCTAGGCTTCAGGACATTCATTTGCATAATGTCCGGTCTTATGGCACTTAAAGCAAGTGACTTGGCTCAGGTCTCTCTTGGCTGGGGTTGATGGGTTGGTATGGTTCTGGCCGTTGCTTCCTCCATTCCCATTACCATTCTTGGTGCCATTATGATTGTGCGAGCTACCTCCTCCATGGGTATGCTGAAAATGTCCTCCTGGTCTAGGGGTAAAACATGGCTTCTGCTGAGCTCTAGAATTGTACTTCCCTTGTCCATACTTCCTCTTGCAGTTCTCAATTTGCTGCTGCTTCCCTTCAATCATGAGAGCACGGTCTACCAACTCCTGGTAGTTGTTGAAGGTTGCTACCATCAACTGCATGCTCAACTCATCATTCAGTCCTTCCAGAAACTTCTCCTGCTTAGCTGCATCCGTAGCAACGTCATCTAGGGCATAACGTGCTAGCTTACTAAAGTCCTCCACATACTGGCCAACTGTCCGTCCTCCTTGGTGCAAGTTGCGAAACTCTCGCTTCTTCATGGCCATAGCTCCTGCTGAAACATGGGCAGTACGGAAAGCCTGCTGGAATTGGTCCCATGTGACAGTATCGATAGGGAAAGTGGCTGTGAAATTCTCCCACCATGATGATGCGGGTCCTTCAAGCTGATGTGCGGCAAACTTCACCTTTTCCGCATCTGTGCATCCTACCGTGGTCAACTCCCTTGCTGTCTTGCGGAGCCAATCATCTGCTACTATCAGCTCGGTGCTACTGGAAAACACCAGCAGATTCAGCCTAAGAAAACGGGCTAAGTGATCAACAGGTGGTGGTGGTGGCGGTGGGTTATTGTTGTTGTTCCCTTGATTCTGATTCTGGACTAGCAACTGCATCAATGTATTTTGCTGCTGGATCAACTGAGTGAGCTCCGGTGGGAAGGTAAATCCGGGGTCACGTCTCGGAGGCATCTGAGGGTTTAGAAAAGATGAGATTTAAGAATAGAGAGGGGTCTAAAGAGAAAACACTACCCATATGCACATGAGGCAAAAGCAAACAATTCACTTCATTCAATCAAACAAGGGCATACAATCGATCTAACTATCGCAAAGTGCTCGGACTGCTATATTTACATGGTGGACTACTACTACTGATGGGGTGGTCTACTAGAAATATTCTTCGGTTGCAGACTCCATGATATCTGCTCCAGCTTCATCAACATAGTCATCATCGCTATCGTCTGGATCCGAGTCAGTGTCGTCGATGATGATGTAGTCTTCCGGGCGAATCTCCTTGGGTTCTTCGTCTTCTTCTACTGGTGTAGGGTCTCCCATAAATATTCCAATCTTCTTGATCAGATCGTCATTCTTCCCCACTAATACTTTGATTTCTTCACGTGTAGCCTTGAGTTCTTCCTCCAGTTCCTTGATTCTTGTCCTTGCCTTCTTCAGATCTATCATGTTGGCGCACATCTGGTTCTCCTAACGTCGAATGTGCTGGTTTAACTCCTGGATGAAAGATGCAATTTGATCTATCCTTCCTGGTGCTGATCATCTCCCAGTGCTCATCTCGGCGGCCACAAATCTGGTAGATAGTATCCTTGAGGTCATTGCGGTAAACTTCTCCAATGCGTCCCATGGCGATGTGAGCTGCCATGCTCTTTCCTGGACTCCAGGTTGGTGCATCAAAAGAAAACTCTATGGGTTCAGTGATTGGCATGAACGTCCTTCCTGGAACTTGAACTTGAATCATCCAGCGCTCTTCTTCCGGTAAGGTGGCATTGTAGGTTCCGGTGAAGCTTGGTACTCCTATGTTTAGATATCTAGTGACTTCCTTCAAGTGACGTCCAAAGGGTGTATCTTCATCCGGCTGGGTGAACTTGTTCCTTGCATCCGCCATCCTAAAAGAGTAGAAAAGATGAGGAGTCAGAATGAGAAAAGAGTAGTGATCTAGGGCTTTAGCATAGTGGTCGTGTCCTACAGTCAGCGTGTGCTCTGATACCATCTTGTAGCGACCAGACCTCAAACGGTCCAATCTCTGTGCTCCGGTGTCATCCCTGGATCAGTAATATTGACACCACACAGTACTTGAAGGATTTATAACAGAGTAGCAATCACGCACTTATTACATCGAGTCTCAAAACGAGAACTTATTACAATAACTATGGCTTAAGGCCATCAAATAACGATAACAGCGGAAGGCTTGGAAGATAAGTGAGTCCATCAACTACAACGGCATCACTGAGTATAGAACCACGACCTAAAAGCACCTTACTCGTCGTCTGAAAAGTCTGCAACATGAACGTTGCAGCCCGAAAACGGGTCAGCACATGGAATATGCCCGCAAGGTAACACATAGAGAGCAATGAAAGAATAAGGCTATTCTATATGCATATTTGGCTGGTGGAAAGCTCTACGGTTACAGTTTTTGCGTAAAGCCAATTTTTCCCTACTGCAAAGGAATAAATTTTATTTAACTATCATGGTAGTTGTTAAACATTGAGAATGGTTGACAGCATTCTCAATCCCAATTAAGCATCATCATTAAACCCAACAAAATTAATTAGAGTAACATGATGAGATTCACATGATAATCCAAGAACTAGATACTCAAGATGTCCATAACTGGGGACACGGCTAACCATGATTAGTTTATACACTCTGCAGAGGTTTGCGCACTTTTCCCCACAAGACTCGATCTCCTCCGTTGGGATTCTCGCACTACATGGTGTTTGAGAAACGGATGACCGAGACATAGTCTTTCAGAAGCGCTAGCACCTTACGAACGGGTAGACCGTACCAACCTACATCCCCTACATCTGCTAGTCTACCACTGTAAGAGTTCGCACAACTTAGTCAACTATGCTAGAGCCCATAGTAGCTTGTGGCTGCACATGGAAGTTTCTAGTATGAATGATCTCATGATCCCTTTGAGCCTGGGTGGCGGTCCATAAAGAAAAACAACATGCAATCGCTGGAATACCCAGGTGCCTCAATCCACCCAGATGTGTGTTTAAGTTGCCACCTTAGATAAACCATTAATTTAACAATCTCACATCTGTCATGGATACACTCACCCAATCCACGTCTACTAGCATAGCATGGCATAAATAAGCAAATGTAGAAGTAACTCCCAAAGGTTTGATAAATAACAGGTAATAGGTACTACCTCAACTACTTCCCAAAACCCATAATTTAATTAGATACTAAGAATGCAATGTGTGAGGGTTGATCTAATGCAATAAAACTGGGTAGTAGGAGGTATGATCAAAGTGTTACTTGCCTTGCTGATGATCCGTGAAACCTAGCGATTCGAAGTAGCAAGCGGCGCATTCCGGATACTCTATCGCAAACAAACAAGCATATAATAAGTACTCATCTAATGCACAGGTAAAACTTGAATAAGAGAATCTAACCAGAAAGTTCAACTTAAGAACTCTGGTTGGCAAAAAGAAACAAATCGAACGAAGCAAACGAAAGACAAACGGCAAAAAAACAAGCTCTGTTTACTAATCTGAATCTAGGACAAATTTTACTAAGGTAAAAACTTGTTTGAGTTGGTTAAACGGAAAGAGGGTTTCGAGACGAAACTCGAGGCGCTTGAATCGCCTGATTCTGATAAACGAGCGAAAAGTTAAACTAAAACGAACATCGGATCAGGAATTGCGATCAGAAAAATCGTGGATTTAATCCGAGAAAAAGAAAAACGACGAACAGGTTAACGAACAAACGTTCGTTAAATGGAACTAAACGATGAACGCGTTCGTTAAAACGAACGAACGAGCGAACGCTCGCTAAATAACTAAACCGGAGAAAAACCATTCTAATAAAAAACGAAAACTAGGGTTTTCAAAAAAAACCGAAGTGGTTTTTCTCAGAAAACCGGGCGGCGGCGGCTACCTCGGCTCGGGCTCCGGCGGGGCTCCGGGCGGCGGCGGGTGGTGCGGGGTGGTGGCTCCTGGCGGCGGCGGGTGGTGCGGGGCGGTGGCTCCTGGCGGGGTTATAAAGGGGGGGCGGCCAACTTGGGGAAGGGGGCGGCCTCGGGAGGCGAGTCCTCCCCGGACACGGCGGCGGCGGCGATCGGGACTCCGGTCCCGATCCGGCTCGCGGGAGGCGGCGGCTGCTGGGCCGGCTCGGCGGGGCCTTCGGCCCAGTCGGGCGCGTGGTTTTTTTTAAACACTATCGCTGCAACTAAAGAAATTCTAGAAAAATAAATAAAAATCTAAAAGTGCCAAAACAAATTTTCACCGTCTAAATAAAACATTTAGAACAGGATGAACATTTTCTTTGCCCTAAATGCAATTTTTGAAAACATGCATTTTTCCTAAATTCAAATAAAATAGCAAATAAACCCAAAATAAAATCTTATTTGATTTTTTTATTAAATCCTCAATATTTCTTTATTTTGGGAAAGTCATTTTATTCCCTCTCTCATAATTTTATAATAGAAATAATTGAAGATAAAATAAGTAAAATCAAATGATCCTATTTTCAAAATTTGAGAAAACTCAAATATGAAAATAACGAAATCCCCAACTCTCTCCGAGGGTCCTTGAGTTGCGTGAAATTTCTAGGATCAACCAAAATGCAAATAAATATGATATGCAATGATGATCTACTGTATAACATTCCAAATTGAAAATTTGGGATGTTACATTCACTTGATGTATGTTTTGGTGATCAACTTGCGGGTTCCGCCCATGAACCTATGCATAGGGGTTGGCACACGTTTTCGTCGTGATTCTCCGGTAGAAACTTTGGGGCACTCTTTGAGGTCCTATGTGTTGGTTGAATAGATGAATTTGAGATTGTGTGATGCATATCGTATAATCATACCCACGGATACTTGAGGTGACATTGGAGTATCTAGGTGACATTAGGGTTTTGGTTGATTTGTGTCTTAAGGTGTTATTCTAGTATGAACTCTAGGGCTGTTTGTGACACTTATAGGAATAGCGGATTGATTGGAAAGAATAACTTAGAGGTGGTTTCGTACCCTACCATAATCTCTTCGTTTGTTCTCCGCTATTAGTGACTTTGGAGTGACTCTTTGTTGCATGTTGAGGGATAGTTATGTGATCCAATTATGTTATTATTGTTGAGTGAACTTGCACTAGTGAAAGTATGAACCCTAGGCCTTGTTTCCTAGCATTGCAATACCGTTTACGCTCACTTTTACCATTAGTTACCTTGCTGTTTTTATATTTTCATATTACAAATACCTTTATCTACTATCCATATTGCACTTGTATCACCATCTCTTCGCCGAACTAGTGCACCTATACAATTTACCATTGTATTGGGTGTGTTGGGGACACAGGAGACTCTTTGTTATTTGGTTGCAGGGTTGCTTGAGAGAGACCATCTTCATCCTATGCCTCCTACGGATTGATAAACCTTAGGTCATCCACTTGAGGGAAATTTGCTATTGTCCTACAAACCTCTGCACTTGGAGGCCCAACAACGTCTACAAGAAGAAGGTTGTGTAGTAGACATCACACAGTAATGATTTTAACACCCATGGAGCCTTGGTATTGATCATGTTTTGCTCGTGGAAGAGGCTTAGTCAATGGGTCTGCAACATTCAGATCCGTATGTATCTTGCAAATCTCTATGTCTCCCACCTGGACTTGATCCCGGATGGAGTTGAAGCATCTCTTGATGTGCTTGGTTCTCTTGTGAAATCTGGATTCCTTTGCCAAGGCAATTGCACCAGTATTGTCACAAAAGATTTTCATTGGACCCGATGCGCTAGGTATGACACCTAGATCGGATATGAACTCCTTCATCCAGACTCCCTGCATTCGCTGCTTCCGAAGCGGCAATGTACTCCGCTTCACATGTAGATCCCGCCACGACGCTCTGTTTAGATCTGCTCCAACTGACAGCTCCACCGTTTAATATAAACACGTATCCGGTTTGCGATTTAGAATCGTCCGGATCAGTGTCAAAGCTTGCATCCACGTAACCATTTACGATGAGCTCTTTGTCACCTCCATAAACGAGAAACATATCCTTGGTCCTTTTCAGGTACTTCAGGATGTTCTTGACTGCTGTCCAGTGATCCACTCCTGGATTACTTTGGTACCTCCCTACTAGGCTAATAGCAAGGCACACATCAGGTCTGGTACACAGCATTTCATACGTGATAGAGCCTATGGCTGAAGCATAGGGAACACTTTTCATTTTCTCTCTATCTTCTGCAGTGGTCGGGCATTGAGTCTGACTCAACTTCACACCTTGTAATACAGGTAAGAACCCTTTCTTAGCTTGATCCACTTTGAACCTCTTCAAAACTTTATCAAGGTATGTGCTTTGTGAAAGTCCAATTAAGCGTCTTGATCTATCTCTATAGATCTTGATGCCCAATATATAAGCAGCTTCACCGAGGTCTTTCATTGAAAAACTCTTATTCAAGTATCCTTTTATGCTATCCAGAAATTCTATATCATTTCCAATCAACAATATGTCATCCACATATAATATTAGAAATGCTACAGAGCTCCCACTCACTTTCTTGTAAATACAGGCTTCTCCAAAAGTCCGTATAAAACCATATGATTTGATCACACTATAAAAACATTTATTCCAACTCCGAGAGGCTTGCACCAGTCCATAAATGGATCGCTGGAGCTTGCACACTTTGTTAGCACCCTTTGGATCGATAAAACCATCAGGTTGCATCATATACAACTCTTCTTCCTGAAATCCATTCAGGAATGCAGTCTTTACATCCATTTGCCAAATTTCATAATCATAAAATGCGGCAATAGCTAACATGATTCAGACGGACTTAAGCATCACTACGGGTGAGAAGGTCTTATCGTAGTCAACTCCTTAAACTTGTTGAAAACCTTTTGCAACAAGTCGAGCTTTGTAGACAGTAACATTACCGTCAGCGTGTGTCTTCTTCTTGAAGATCCATTTGTTCTCAATGGCTTGGCGATCATCGGGCAAGTCAACCAAAGTCCACACTTTGTTCTCATACATGGATCCCATCTCAGATTTCATGGACTCAAGCCATTTTGCAGAATCTGGGCTCATCATCGCTTCCTCATAGTTCGTAGGTTCGTCATGGTCAAGTAACACGACCTCCAGAACTAGATTACTGTACCACTCGGGTGTGGATCTTGCTCTAGTTGACCTGCGAGGTTCGGTAGTAACTTGATCAGAAGTTTCATGATCATCATCATTAGCTTCCTCACTAATTGGTGTAGATGTCACAGAAGCATGTTTCTGTGATGAACTATTTTCCAATAAGGGAGCAGGTACAGTTACCTCATCAAGTTCTACTTTCCTCCCACTCACTTCTTTCGAGAGAAACTCCTTCTCTAGAAAGGATAAATTCTTAGCAGCGAATATTTTGCCTTCAGATCTATTATAGAAGGTGTACCCAATAGTTTCCTTTGGGTATCCTATGAGGACACATTTCTCCGATTTGGGTTCGAGCTTATCAGGTTGAAGCTTTTTCACATAAGCATCGCAGCCCCAAACTTTAAGAAACGACAACTTTGGTTTCTTGCCAAACCATAGTTCATAAGGCGTCGTCTCAACGGATTTTGATGGCGCCCTATTTAACGTGAATGCAGCCGTCTCTAAAGCATAACCCCAAAATGATAGCGGTAAATCAGTAAGAGACATCATAGATCGCACCATATCTAGTAAAGTACGATTACGACATTCGGACACACCATTACGCTATGGTGTTCCGGGTGGTGTGAGTTGCGAAACTATTCCGCATTGTTTCAAATGTAGACCAAACTCGTAACTCAAATATTCTCCTCCACGATCATATCGTAGAAACTTTATTTTATTGTTACGATGATTTTCAACTTCACTCTGAAATTCTTTGAACTTTTCAAATGTTTCAGACTTATGCTTCATTAAGTAGATATACCCATATCTGCGTAAATCATGTGTGAAGGTGAGAAAATAACGATATCCGCCACGAGCCTCAACATTCATCGGACCACATACATCTGTATGTATGATTTCCAACAAATTTGTTGCTCTCTCCATAGTACCGGAGAATGGCGTTTTAGTCATCTTGCCCATGAGGCACGGTTCGCAAGTACCAAGTGATTCATAATCAAGTGGTTCCAAAAGTCCATCAGTATGGAGTTTCTTCATGCGCTTTATACCGATATGACCTAAACGGCAGTGCCACAAATAAGTTGCACTATCATTATCAACTCTGCATCTTTTTGCTTCAACATTATGAATATGTGTATCACTACTATCGAGATTCATCAAAAATAGACCACTCTTCAAGGCTGCATGACCATAAAAGATATTACTCATATAAATAGAACAACCATTATTCTCCGATTTAAATGAATAACCATCTCGCATCAAACAAGATCCAGATATAATGTTCATGCTTAACGCTGGCACCAAATAACAATTATTTAGGTCTAAAACTAATCCCGAAGGTAGATGTAGAGGTAGCGTGCCGACGGCGATCACATCGACTTTGGAACCATTTCCCACGCGCATCATCACCTCGTCCTTAGCTAGTCTTCGCTTAATCTGTAGTCCCTATTTCGAGTTGCAAATATTAGCAACAGAACCAGTATCAAATACCTAGGTGCTACTGCGAGCTCTGGTAAGGTACACATCAATAACATGTATATCACATATACCATTGTTCACCTTGCCATCCTTCTTATCCGCCAAATACTTGGGGCAGTTCCGCTTCAAGTGACCAGTCGGTTTGCAGTAGAAGCACTCAGTCTCAGGCTTAGGTCCAGACTTGGGTTTCTTCTCCTGAGCAACAACTTGTTTGCCGTTCTTCTTGAAGTTCCCCTTCTTCTTCCCTTTGCCCTTTTTCTTGAAACTGGTGGTCTTATTGACCATCAACACTTGATGCTCCTTCTTGATTTCTACCTCCGCAGCCTTCAGCATCGCGAAGAGCTCAGGAATTGTCTTATTCATCCCTTGCATATTATAGTTCATCACGAAGCTTTTGTAGCTTGGTGGTAGTGATTGAAGAACTCTGTCAATGACACTATCAACAGGAAGATTAACTCCCAGTTGAGTCAAGTGATTATGATACCCAGACATTTTGAGTATATGCTCACTGACAGAACTATTCTCCTCCATCTTGCAGCTATAGAACTTATTGGAGACTTCATATCTCTCAATCCGGGCATTTGCTTGAAATATTAACTTCAACTTCTGGAACATCTCATATGCTCCATGACGTTCAAAATGTCGTTGAAGTCCTGGTTCTAAGCCGTAAAGCATGGCACACCAAACTATCGAGTAGTCATCAGCTTTGCTCTGCCAGGCATTCATAATATCTGGTGTTGCTCCTGCAATAGGTTTGGCACTTAGCAGTGCTTCCAGGACGTAATTCTTTTGTGCAACAATGAGGATAATCCTCAAGTTACGGACCCAGTCCGTGTAATTGCTACCATCATCTTTCAACTTTGCTTTCTCAAGGAACGCATTAAAATTCAACGGAACAACAGCACGGGCCATCTATCCACAACAACATAGATAAGCAAAATACTATCAGGTACTAAGTTCATGATAAATTTAAGTTCAATTAATCATATTACTTAAGAACTCCTACTTAGATAGACATCCCTCTAATCATCTAAGTGATCACGTGATCCATATCAACTAAACCATAACCGATCATCACGTGAAATGGAGTAGTTTTCAATGGTGAACATCACTATGTTGATCATATCTACTATATGATTCACGCTCAACCTTTCAGTCTTTGTGTTCCGAGGCCATATCTGCATATGCTACGCTCCTCAAGTTTAACCCGAGTATTCTGCGTGTGCAAAACTGGCTTGCACCCGTTGTAGATGGACGTAGAGCTTATCACACCCGATCATCACGTGGTGTCTCGGCACGACGAACTTTGGCAATGGTGCATACTCAGGGAGAACACTTTTATCTTGAAATTTAGTGAGAGATCATCTTATAATGCTACCGTCAAACAAAGCAGAATAAGATGCATAAAGGATAAACATCACATGCAATCAATATAAGTGATATGATATGGCCATCATCATCTTGTGTTTGTGATCTCCATCTTCGAAGCACTGTCATGATCACCATCGTCACCGGCGCGACACCTTGATCTCCATCGTAGCATCGTTGTCGTCTCACCAACTATTGCTTCTACAACTATCGCTATCGCTTAGTGATAAAGTAAAGAAATTACATGGCGATTGCCAGTTGCCGATAACTCCGTTACAAAACATGATCTGAAGGAAATATGCCCTAGAGGCAATAATAAAGTTTTTATTTATTTCCTTATATCATGATAAATGTTTATTATTCATGCTAGAATTGTATTAATCGGAAACATAATACATGTGTGAATACATAGACAAACAGAGTGTCACTAGTATGCCTCTACTTGACTAGCACGTTGATCAAAGATGGTTAAGTTTCCTAGCCATTGACATGGGTTGTCATTTGATTAATGGGATCACATCATTAGGAGAATGATGTGATTGACATGACCCATTCCATTAGCTTAGCACACGATCATTTAGTATGTTGCTATTGCTTTCTTCATGACTTATACATGTTCCTATGACTATGAGATTATGCAACTCCCGTTTACCGCGGGAACACTTTGTGTGCTACCAAACGTAACAACGTAACTGGGTGATTATAAAGGTGCTCTACAGGTGCCTCCGAAGGTACTTGTGGGTTGGCATATTTCGAGATTAGGATTTGTCACTCCGATTGTCGGAGAGGTATCTCTGGGTCCTCTCGGTAATGCACATCACTTAAGCCTTGCAAGCATTGCAACTAATGAGTTAGTTGTGGGATGATGTATTACGGAACGAGTAAAGAGACTTTCCAGTAATGAGATTGAACTAGGTATTGAGGACGATCGAATCTCGGGCAAGTAACATACCGATGACAAAGGGAACAACGTATGTTGTTATGCGGTCTGACCGATAAAGATCTTCATAGAATATGTAGGAGCCAATATGAGCATCCAGGTTCTGCTATTGGTTATTGACCGGAGACGTGTCTCGGTCATGTCTACATAGTTCTCGAACCCGTAGGGTCCGCACGCTTAACGTTATGATGACAGTTATATTATGAGTTTATATGTTTTGATGTACCGAAGGTTGTTCGGAGTCCTAGATGTGATCACGGACATGACGAGGAGTCTCAAAATGGTCGAGACATGAAGATTGATATATTGGAAGCCTATGTTTGGATATCGGAAGTGTTCAGGGTAAAATCGGGATTTTACCGGAGTACCGGGAGGTTACCGGACCCCCCCCCCCCACGGGGAATCAAATGGGCCTTAGTGGGCCTAGGTGGAAGAGAGGAGAGGAGGCAAGGGCTGGCCGCGTGCCCCTCCACCCCTAGTCCGAGTAGGACAAGGAGAGGGGGCGGCGCCCCCCCTTCCTTCCTTCTCCTCCACTCCTTCCCCCTCAAGTCCTAATCCAACTAGGAAAGGGGGGAGTCCTACTCCCAGTGGGAGTAGGACTCCTCCTGGCGCGCCCTCTCCCTTGGCCGGCCACACCCCCCTTGCTCCTTTATATACGGGGGCAGGGGGGCACCCTAGAGACACAACAATTGATCAAGTTGATCTTTTAGCCGTGTGTGGTGCCCCCCTCCACCATAGTCCACCTCGATAATACTGTAATGGTGCTTAGGCGAAGCCCTGCGTCGGTAGAACATCAACATCATCACCACGCTGTTGTGCTGACGAAACTCTCCCTCAACACTCGGCTGGATCGGAGTTCGAGGGACGTCATCGGGCTGAACGTGTGGTGAACTCGGAGGTGCCGTACGTTCGGTACTTGATCGGTCGGATCGTGAAGACGTACGACTACATCAACTGCGTTGTGCTAACGCTTCCGCTTTTGGTCTACGAGGGTACGTGGACAACACTCTCCCCTCTCGTTGCTAGGAATTTAGAATCAAATAAAAAACCCTATATTACGCTCAAGGAAAGTAGATATAGATAGGAGCTTATGCCCTCAAAAAAATACACTAGTTTCTTAAATTAAAAATAAAAAAGATTTTTTTCTTACGTCGTGAAATATTTGTTTTTCAAGATAAACAATGTCCATTAGGCACCTAATCTTTATGTCATATGCATCACCATGATCTTGCGTGTGCGTAGGAAAATTTTGAAACTACTACGTTCCCCAACAGTGGCATCCGAGCCTGGTTTTATGCGTTGATGTTATATGCACAAGTAGAACACAAGTGAGTTGTGGGCAATATAAGTCATACTGCTTACCAGCATGTCATACTTTGGTTCGGCGGTATTGTTGGATGAAGCGGCCTGGACCGACATTACGCGTGCGCTTACGCGAGACTGGTTCTACCGACGTGCTTTGCACATAGGTGGCTGGCGGGTGTCAATTTCTCCAACTTTAGTTGAACCGAGTGTGGCTACGCCCAGTCCTTGCGAAGGTTAAAACGGCACCAACTTGACAAACTATCGTTGTGGTTTTGATGCGTAGGTAAGAACGGTTCTTGCTAAGCCCGTAGCAGCCACGTAAAACTTGCAACAACAAAGTAGAGGACGTCTAACTTGTTTTTGCAGGGCATGTTATGATGTGATATGGTCAAGACATGATGCTAAATTTTATTGTATGAGATGATCATGTTTTGTAACCGAGTTATCGGCAACTGGTAGGAGCCATATGGTTGTCGCTTTATTGTATGCAATGAAATCGCCCTGTAATGATTTACTTTATCACTAAGCGGTAGCGATAGTCGTGGAAGCATAAGATTGGCGAGACGACAACGATGCTACGATGGAGATCAGGGTGTCGCGCCGGTGACGATGGTGATCATGACGGTGCTTCGGAGATGGAGATCACAAGCACAAGATGATGATGGCCATATCATATCACTTATATTGATTGCATGTGATGTTTATATTTTATGCATCTTATCTTGCTTTGATTGACGGTAGCATTATAAGATGATCTCTCACTAAATTTCAAGATAAAAGTGTTCTCCCTGAGTATGCACCATTGCCAAAGTTCGTTGTGCCCAGACACCACGTGATGATCGGGTGTGATAAGCTCTACATCCATCTACAATGGGTGCAAGCCAGTATTGCACACGCAGAATACTCAGGTTAAACTTGACGAGCCTAGCATATGCAGATATGGCCTCGGAACACTGAGACCGAAAGGTCGAGCGTGAATCATATAGTAGATATGATCAACATAGTGATGTTCACCATTGAAAGCTACTCCATTTCACGTGATGATCGGTTATGGTTTAGTTGATTTGGATCACGTGATCACTTAGAGGATTAGAGGGATGTCTTTCTAAGTGGGAGTTCTTAAGTAATATGATTAATTGAACTTAAATTTATCATGAACTTAGTACCTGATAGTATCTTGCTTGTCTATGTTTGATTGTAGATAGATGGACCGTGCTGTTGTTCCATTGAATTTTAATGCGTTCCTTGAGAAAGCAAAGTTGAAAGATGATGGTAGCAATTACACGGACTGGGTCCGTAACTTGAGGATTATCCTCATTGCTGCACAGAAAAATTACGTCCTGGAAGCACTGCTAAGTGCCAGGCCTGCTGCTGAAGCAACTGACGACGCTAAGAACGTCTGGCAGAGCAAAGCTGATGACTACTCGATAGTTCAGTGTGCCATGTTTTACGGCTTAGAACCAGGACTTCAACGACATTTTGAACGTCATGGAGCATATGAGATGTTCCAGAAGTTGAAGTTAATATTTCAAGCAAATTCCCGGATTGAGAGATATGAAGTCTCCAATAAGTTCTACAGCTGCAAGATGGAGGAGAATAGTTCTGTCAGTGAACATATACTCAGAATGTCTGGGTACCATAATCACTTGACTCAGCTGGGAGTTAATCTTCCGGTTGATAGTGTCATTGACAGAGTTATTCAATCACTGCCACCAAGCTACAAGAGTTTCATGATGAACTATACACTACAAAAAAGACACATCCGTGACATTTTGGGCCGAACGAATTTTTTTTCTGTCATACATATGACACTTCTATGATGATAATTGTGACAAAACCCGGTATCATCATAGATGTGGTGGGCTCCTACTTCTATGACAAAAAATCATGACAGAAAATGGGCTTTTCATCCTGGGCAGGCCGGAGACGCAGCTGCATGACATTCTTTGGGCCGTCCATGACGGAAAAAACATGGTAGAAGCGAGGGGGAGGAAAATTTCGGGGAGTTCCCGGTTATGGTGGGAGGTCGAGGGCCGAGTGATGCGCGCTTCTCTCGTACACGTACGCGCGTGTGTATGAGGCATTGGCTCTAACTGAACCAGAGCGATTGCGCTGCAGGCTACACGTTACTGAACCCGAGCGATCGATTGATGGCTGTCAACTGAACCCGATCGAGCGATTCCTTCACTACTGCTGCTAACTGAAGCCGATCGATGGGATGAACAGTGAGCGTTGCGGGGGGGGTTGGATGAACAGTGAGCGGTGGCGTTGCCTCTGGATGAACAGGACCCCATGGTGTGGTGGAGGGCTGGATGAACAGTAGACGGTGGAGGGGTGCCCGTGGAGGGGTGGATGAACAGGACCCCGTGGTGTGGAGGGCTGGATGAACAGTAGATGGTGGAGGGGTGGTTGAACAGGACCCCGTGGTGTGGAGGGCTGGATGAACAGTAGACGGTGGAGGGGTGCCCGTGGAGGGGTGGTTGAATAGGACCCCGTGGTGTGGAGGGCTAGATGAACAGTAGACGGTGGAGGGGTGGTTGAACAGTAGCCGGTGGAGTAGCGCGCAGTGGAGGCTGGATGAACAGGAGCCCGTGGAGGCTGGATGAACAGGAGCCCATGGAGGCTGGAGGAGGTCGACGGTGGAGATGAACAGTATCCCGTGGAGTCCCATTTTGCGGTATGCCACACCCCTCCCAATGAACAGGACCCCCGTTTCGACCGTAGCACTCCAACACAAGTCCGTTTCCTCCGTTTTGCGGTACTCCACACCCCTCCCGATCAACAGGACCCCCGTTTCGACCGTAGGAGGTCCGTTTCCTTCATTTTACGGTACGCCAGACCCCTCCAAATGAACAGGATCCCATTTCGAACGTGGCCGGTCGAACACAAGGCCGTTTCCTCTGTTCTGCGGTACGCCAGGCCTTGTTCCCATCACCTGTTCCGTCCAAGCCCTCCCGATGAACATGATGCATTCCGTTGCCTCCCCATGAACACGATGCATTCCGTTGCCTCCCCATGAACACGACGCATTCCGTTGCCTCCCCATGGACACGACGCATTCCGTTGCCTCCCCATGAACACGAGGACGACGCTGTTTCTCCATTCTGACCCAACCATGTACATGAGTCGTCGTCGTATGTATGCGCGAGTAGGCGTTCGAGACCCCGCCCATATGTACACATATGTGGCCGTATTTTCTTTCTTGCACCCTAGTCACTGTACGTACGTGTAAATGCTACGTGCGCGCCTCTACTATGACACGTGCGCGCCTCTACATCGACTAGTATGTACGTACACGTTCGCGACCAGAATGACAACGCTACGTACGCTTCGACCAGGTGGGTCCTGACTGTCAGGCACTTCCTTGCCTGCGAAGATGTAGCTGGTCAGTCCCAGCAGTCAGGGGGCGAATCGTTTTGTTTTTTTTGCCCGGATGCACTTCCTTGCGTGCGAAGATGTAGCTGGTGGGTCCCAGCAGTCAGGGGGAATCGTTTTTTTCATGAAATACGGTGGCCCGTCCGGTGGGTCCCGCTGTCAGGTGGAGGAATAATTATTTTGCACGTAATAAGGAGGCACTTCCTTGCTGCGGCCGTGGACCCAGCTGTTAGCCTCTCCATGTAAAGTCCACGTCCGATGGAAGCCGTTCCTTGACCACGTTGACCATGCCGCGCCGAGAGCACCGGGGCGGTGGATGACGGCGAGGCCTAGGAAGGGGACGTCACGGAGCCGGGGAAGACGCAGCAGTGGATGCCCACGCGTAGAGGAGTACAAGGTTTCACTGGTTCGCTACGGTGTGAGGCTGCCGTCGCTGCAGAATAACAAGGGGTGTGGGTGAGTAGAGGGATGGCCTGGCCAGCGGTGGGAGTAGTAGGGGGCGGTGAGGTCTCCGCCGCATCGCAGCCGGCCATGGGAGGCAGGAGCACGAGGCACGACCGACGCTGGTTTGGGCGGCTGGAGCAAGAAGACCAGAGGTTGAAGAAGCACTACGGCCGTTGGATGGACATCGTACGGTCACTGGAACTAGAATCATGCATATTGACTAAGTTAACAAAGCCCTCCGTCCCCGTCAACTTAGTAGGCCCACAAGTCAGCCTCCCACCAAGGTGGGTCCCAGCTAGCAGGGGGTATTCATTTTTTCGAGCATAATAAGGAGGCACTTCCTTGCGTGCGAAGATATAGCTGGTGGGTCCGAGCTGTCAGTGGTGGTAACATTTTTTTCACGAAATACAGAGGCCCTTTCGGTGGGTCCCTGATGTCAGGTGGAGGAATCATTATTTTGCGCATAATAAGGAGGCATTTCCTTGCGTGCAGCCGTGGACCCAGTTGTCGGCCTCTCCACGTATAGTCCACTTCAGATGCATGTCGGTCGTTGACCACGTTGACCAGGCCGCACCGAGAGCACCAGGGCGGTGGACGACGGCGAGGCCTAGGAAGGGAACGACACGGAGGCAGGGAAGACTCGGCAGTTGTTTCCCACGCGGAGGAGAGTACGACTGTACGAGGGTTTACTGGTTCGTCTGTCGTCGCCGGAGAATAACAGTAGGTGTGGGTGAGTAGAGGGATGGCTAGGCCAGCGATGGGAGTATGGTGGGGCGGTGAGGCCTGCGCGGTAGCACAGCCGGCCATGGGGAGGAGGGAGCAGGCAGTCCCACCGGCGCCTATTTAAGCGGCTGGAGCAGGAAGAGCAGAGATTGAAGAAGCACGACGGCCGTTGGATGGCCATCCAGCAGTCACTGCTTGTGCGTCAACCTTTTTTTTAGGAAAGCCTCAAATATGTGGAAAACAGCATACAACCCATCTACCATTATTTCTAATAATTTACAGCCCATTTGCTAATTATTAATGTTTTTGGAGCCCATATTCTTTTTGTTAGCATTACAGCCCATATTGTGGCCATGGTTAAAAAATTATACGAAATTTTGCATATTTCGGTGCGGTCCGAACTATTTTTAATCCCGAAATTTCGAATCACATTCAAACTGATTTTAAAAGTAAATGTATATCAATATAAAATCCAACAAATTCTCCACGCATAAAAAGTAATGTAATTTCAAATCTCGAAATGAAGAAAAGATATTTGAAACTAATTTCCGGTTTGATGTGTTTTAAAAATGTACAGCCCATTTCTCATTACTGATGGGCCATTTTCTCGGCCAGCCGAATGAAAGCTCTCCTCGTCTTGAAAGATTTGCAGCCCAACAGGCCTGACAAAGCGACTTACTTGGCAAATCACAAAAAAACTGGGTTGTGGCCGTGGACCCAGCTGTCAGCCTCTCCACGTACATTACTCTTTCGATGGAATGTCATTGACCACGTTGACCACGCCGCGCCGAGAGCACCAAGGCGGTGGACGACGGCGAGGCCTAGGAAGGGGACGACGTGGAGCCGGGGAAGACGCGGCAGTGGATGCCCACGCGGAGAGGAGTACGAGGGTTCACTGGTTCGGCTGCGGTGTGAGGCTGCCGTCGCCGCAGGGCCTAGCTAGTGTGGGAGTAGTAGGGGGCGATGAGGCCTCATCGGCAGCATAGCCGGCCACTGGAGGCAGGAGCAGACGGTCTCCCCGGCGCTGGTTTGGGCGGCTGGTGCAAGAAGAGCAGCGATTGAATAAGCAGCAGGACCGTTCGATTCAAATCCAACGGTTACTGCTGCTAGAATCGTTTGTTGACTAAGTTGACAAGCCCTGCTTACGCGTCAACTTAGTAGGCCCACAGGTCAGCCTCCCAACCGGTGCGCCCCAGATGTCAGTGGGAGGAATCATTTTTTTTGCGTAATAAGGAGGCAGTTGATTGCGTGCGGCCAGACCAGCGGAGGGAGTAGGGTGGGCCGGGGAAGCCTGCGCGGCATCACAGCGGGCCACAAGAGGAGGGAGCAGGCAGTCTCGTCGGCGCTAGTTTAGGCGGCTGGAGCAGGAAGATCAGAGATTGAAGAAGAACGTCGGCCGTTGGATGGACATCCAAAACTAATTGCTGCTAGAATCGTGTGTTCACTGACAAAGCCTTGCGTAAACAAGTCAGTCTCGAAATCTGTGGCGTGTACAGCCCATTTGCTATTATTTTTATAATTTTTACTCATTTTCTAATTCATATGAAATTTATTGCAGCCCGTTTTCCATTTTTAGAATTGCTGGCCATTTTCTGGTCAGTACCAGGGTCAAAAAATTAACTAAATATGTGGGAAATTTTGAAAATTCGCAAATTTTTGCTGGGGAACGAAATATTCTTAATCCAAAAATTAATAGGCATACTAAAAAAAGTTAAAAATAAATTAGTACTATGTCATTTTAAATCCAATGAAATACGTATAAGATATCAGTGAAGAACAAAAACAAAAAAAGAAACTTATATCCCATTTGCTATAATTTTTTTGGAATTTTCAACCCCTTTTGATATTACTTTTAATAGATATTGACCATACTCCTAAGCCAGGCCGGAATGCATCCCTTCTCGTCTTGAAAGATTTGTAGCCCAGTAATTCAGAGAAAACAAGTAGGCCTAGCTTGGGTATTCTTCAAAAAGAAATATTGGGCTACCTATTTTCCTAAAGAACTGGTGCATGAGCATTTAGCTTTATTTACTTATTTATGTTTAGGGGACCATGAGCATGTACCTGGGCCGAATTCATGTGAGAGCCTCCCTTCCAGTTAATTATGGGCTTCTCTATTGGGCCTTCATCAGTGGGCTGCATGATATCAACAAGTGGAAAATGTGTTCCAAGTTTCAAAAAAAATGTGTTCCGTACGATAAATAGTATGCGCTACGTACGGTACGGGGCACTAAAGGATCGAACCGTGCAACGACTTCCAAAACATTGTGTTTGTCGTTCTAACAACACATTTATTCAACCAACAGACGAAATATACTACTGATTGTACATTGAAAACAGCAGCAGCAGCAACCAGGGCTGGGGGTGCAACAGAAGCAGTAAGCAGGCCAGAAGAGTGAAGACGCAGCTCTCTCTTCCAAACCAAACATCAGCCATCATTACAAAAGGGCTACCAAAAAAGAACAAGTGTATGCATCAAACTAAATAAAGATCGTACTACACCAAGTGTACGCATCTAACTAACTGGCTCAGTTAGACGTTACTATTTATTAAGCTGTGGAGATTGGCTGACGGCTTGAACCAGATGGGTGCCTGACGGGGGAAACTCCAGCCAGCAGGTCGAAGTCTGATACTTGCGACCCTCTCTCCTACTTTGGGCTGCAGAGCGTGGCGGCACATATCAGGGTATGGTGCATGCAGAGACGCATGGTACGCTATGTACACACGGTTTTGCCTGATAAACGAAACCGCGCTGCCATCATGATCCTTGCCGTCGATTATCTCCTGGTTAATCGGATAATTCAGTCCAACAAACAAAGAGCGTGTACCAAGGCTACTTACCAGCCTCTAGTAAAAAATTCCTGAAGGCCTAGAGAAGCTGGGATCCTGCTCAAAGACCTTGCAGTGACTGTGATTGTATTTCGTGAAACAACACATCCGGTACGTGCGAACGATCATCAATCTTTCGCCGTCGTCTGATCGAGCCAGGAACCACCTGCAACTGCCATGCCGCTTTTCTTTGAAAGGTTCTGGGATTAGGAAGGGTAGGGACACCAGGCGGCCTACAACATCATATCAAGTTGGAGTCAAATAAAAAAGGGCTCTTGGTTTAGTCAATCTTAAGAACAGCATGTTATGAGCATGAATATTTTTTCAGCAAATGTTGACAGTAATATAAGCAAGCCATCATGATATCATAGGAAAGTAACATACTGCTGTAACAGCCATTTGTAGCGATGACTGGAGTAGGCCAGCAATACGTCCAGCCATAGAAGGAGTCAACAGCGTAAATGAAGCCCTTGTGTTCAATGGCATCAGAGAACCATGGAGGATGTATGATCCTGCGATGGACGTGCAGATTTATCCACTTACCACAGTGACCTGTCAGATAGGCGAGACCGCGGTTGAAGAACGCAATTAGCCTGAAGTCTTTATAATTCACAGATCTTGTGGGCACTTGGCAGATTACAACCTTGAGCAAATAAAACTTGATATCATGTTGGCTACTATAAGATTCCGAGTATTCTGGGCCACGGTGCCAAAGCAGTGCAGTGTTAATCGAAGGAAGGGGGATCAATCGCCGGGTATAGAACTCCACGAGCATCCAGCTGCCGCGACCGTCGATGATCACCATCCACGACGTGTTCATGCTGACCCAGTACATACCGTTAATGTAGTTGAGGCTGACGGGGATCGGATCGCAGTCAAGGGGGTTGATGCTCGCCACCCTACGATCGTTATGCTGCGTGACACGCTGTTTCTGAAGATTAGGCGGCATCAGCAAGCAAGGAGCTGGCTTAAAAAGCTTCGGCCTGAGGGCTTTGAGTAAACGGTACAGCCCCGACGAGCACGCGGCGAGCGGCATGGTACTGAGATTGTCCACACGCGAAACAATGAGCTTGATTACCTCTGTGGGGAGCAAATTCCAGCCACTCTTTCGGCGGACGCTGCTCGGTTCTGCCATTGTTAGTGCTTGGGTTTCGGACGAGGGGGGAGGCGTCTTAGCGGGGATGGAAGATTGGACGAGATTATGTGCGGACAAAGATGGAGAAGCGAATATGTGCTGCGGGAAGTGGACAGGTGATGATGACTACAACACGCCGCTTGACTTACGAGACACATACCAGCAGCGTAGGGTCATGTCGATGCCAGACAACTTGCTTGAGTGATCACAGTACTCGTACTCCCTACAATGCTATGCCCTAACTTGCTTGAGTAGAGTAGTAGAGTAGGACTCTGCTCTACTACTAGCACCGGAGGAGTAGCATATTCTAATCTAAAATAGTTACAAACTTCAATGCCCGAGCGTGGAACTACTACGAACCGTGCTCAAAGACCGTGTCTACGTGGTGTTTGGACATGGGCGACAACCTCAACGCCAACGGTGCAGCTCCCGTTGCACCGTATGTGTTTCTGTCCTTCCTGTTCAAAATCATGGTAAAATTCATGTTTCTACTATGTATCCTACTACTATGCTAGTCCACATGATTAGTTGCGAATGACGACTTCTTCCCCGACCTCAACAACCTCATCCTCGACGACATGGGCGACAACGTCAACGCCGACAACCAGTGAGATACATGGTGTAGGAAGCAGTTTGGGAATTTGCATGCCTTTCCAACTAGTGAGATACTCCGTACAAAGTACGACAGAGAAATAACCACAGAGAAGGAAGCTAAAAGTAAACAATCAAACGAGCATTTTTGCTTTTGTTTTGCATTGACTCGTTTCACAAGCTTGACTAGTGCTGTTTTTTTACTTTTACAAAACCGCATCGTAATGTTAAAACGTGCATTTGCACGTGCATAAGTAATAGTAGTACTCCCTCCGTCTAGGTGTATAAGTCTTCCATCCTTCTTGGTCACGGTGCACAACCGAAGATGACTTATTGACCTGGACGGAGGGAGTAGCACAGTCTGCAAGCATATATCGAGAGAGACGTGTAGTGCAATAGTGGAAAAAAATTACTCGTATATGAGACCAGGTCTCACGGTTAGCAGGTGAGACCCGTCCTGATGGATGACACGTGGCTTTTAAGTGGGGGTGGGGATGCTTTGTGATTTGTGAATGCCACGTGTCATCCATCAGGATGGGTCTCGCGTGAGACCTGGTCTCATAGAATTCTTTTCCTGCGATAGTATATAGTAAAGTTTGTGCTATATGAACGTACTTGCAAAATGCGTACGAATACACAAGGTTTCCAAACTTTCCCTTTTACATACTTAATTAAGGACGCTAAAAATTCCTGAACGTTCGGGATTTATCATTTGTGTCCCAAAACTAATGAGATCGCCTTACGAAACAAAAATTATACTCCTCCTAAAAGCCACGGCGCTCGCAGGAGCGCTTGCGGCGCGCCACGAGTGCCCTGGTGCGCGGCCGTTTCCCAGCGCGCTGACACAACGCCTCTTCCTCAGCCTCGCAACTCGCGAGGTGCTGATTGGCGGCTTGCCGGCGGGCGAGCGCGATCTCACCAGTGTGGTGATCCGGCGCTAACAGGTACTCCTCCTCGCTAGAAGCGTGTACCCGGTCCACGTACCGCCAAGCGTAGATGAGGCGCTTGGGCCCGACTGCACTCAGGGCATCGGCACGGGCGTCCTCCGCCACCCTCACGGCCCTCGCACGAGCCTTCTGCCAAAGAGCCAATTGCCTGACTCTCTCGGACGCGACATAGGCCTCCCAGGCAGCTTGTTTCGCGGTGCGCTTCTCTTCCTCGGCCTTCTTCTCCACCTCTATTTTGGCGCGCTCTGCTGGAGGCAAAGCCTCCCACAAGGCAACATCCATTTCTTTCCAAAGCTCCTCAAGGCTGGGGGGGCTCGGCGGTCGGCGCGGCGTTCTCCTCGTAGCGGGGAGCCGACGCGTCCTCCGGCGCGCGTGCTGGCGAGATTGGGAACGCTGACGCGTCCACCTCGACGCGTCGCGGCGAGGAGCAGAACACCGATGTGTCCTCCTCGACTAGTGGCGGAGAGGAACGGAACGGCGACGCGTCGCGTAGCGGCGAGGAGCGGAACACCGACGCATCCTCCTCGACTAGTGGCGACGAGGAACGGAATGGCGACGCGTGACTGTCCGCGCGGTGCAGCAAGGGGCTCCTAGGGCTTGGGAGGGGCGATGCCATGGTGGTCGACATGAGAGGGAGGGGGAGGAGATAGCGATGTCGTGGGAGGCGCTGTATTTATAGCGAGCAATGGCACACCTACGTAAGATATGGACCGAGCTGCACTGACTTAACTGTCGGTCCAGTTGCGTCACTGACATGTGGGCCAGACCCCTGTTGGGCCCATATGTCAGTGACCGAATGCACCTGCAGTTAAGTAACAGCTACGTGGGCATATTTGTTGGAGTAAATTACGGGGGAGCGAAGGGGTGGAAATATTGCTGGTCACAACGGATTGGACGAGCGTGGGGGGAGGAGAGTCATGCATGCAGATTTTTTCACACGGGGTGGAGTGGTGGGACCGCTGGAGGGAGAGGGAGAGTTTGGTAGGCATATTGTTTCACACATGGAGAGGAAAAAATTTGGAGATGAACGGGCTTCCTGTATGTATGGGGAACGGTGCATAATAAGTCATCTTGCATGTTGGGCTAGGTATAGTCTCAAGTCATTAAAAACAAACACGTCCCACACATGTTCATATTTCAAGGTGCACTAAATTATTGCATGCGATGATTAAGGCTAGCCATAATGGTGGTATCTTAGCTGGTATCATGCACACGGGAATAGCAAACATGCTGATGTGGCAAAGAATTAAAGAAGAGAGGGGGGTTAGAGTAACTAGAGTTCATGCATGCATTGGTAAACACATTTTTTTTGCGGAGAACGACAACACTAGTTGAGTACTTTTGCAGACTTCAAAAACTATTCCACAATGTGTCAACATTCACAATGTCAAATCAATATTTTTACACTCATTATAAAACATAGTTCTTATACTAGTACTAGTTGAGTACTCATTATAATCAGTACTCCCTCCGTCTAGGTGAGCAAGTCATCTTAGATTGTGCACTGTGACTAAGGATGAGGGGAAAACGAGAGATCTTAATGTTTATAATCAGTACTCCCTCCGTCTAGGTGAGCAAGTCATCTTAGATTGTGCACTGTGACCAAGGAGGAGGGGAAAACGAGAGATCTTAATGTTTATTTGCTAATTAATAACATTGCATGCAATGAACTAACCACTGCATGTCGTGTTGGGTAGTATCAAGTCATTAAAAGCATGCACACCCACATCTCCTATTGGTTGATATGTCAAGAAACAAGAAACGAGGTAGAAGTTAATGCATCGTGCCTAAGACTAGCCACAATGGATAGTAACATACACTAGTAACATACACATATCCCTAGACTATGTTACTACCTTCATAGTGGGTAGTAACTTAAGTGTGGTAACATGCAAAGATTCGTTTATTAGGTTATAGATTCATATTGCATTGGGACATGTGATGTTACAGTAACTAGCTAAGTTACTACAATTACCTCTCTCTTCATTAACTCATTGCCACATAAGCAAATCTGCTGAGTTGGACTCGATGTTACCGCTGAAGGTACTCCCACTGTGGCTAGTCAAAGTGTTTTGGGAGTATTGTAGATATTGATATTTTTAGTATAAATTTGGTCATGGTATTTCATTGATGCATGTCAAAGCATTGACAGGTCTGCTATGCGTGACCTGAAGATGAAAGCGTTGAGCATCTCGAAGTTGATCAACAATCTTCAATTGTCAAAGATTAGCCGTTCGGCCAATAAGGTGGCACACTTAATAGCTAAGTATATCTTTGATAATAGATTAGATGGTATTCTTGTAAATAACGTACCGCCCTGTGTGGTGAATATTGTATCGAATGAGTGTACTGGTGTGGCTGGTTAATTAATATAAGGTGGTGTTCAAAAAAAGTATAAATTTGGTCAAACACTTTGCAAACGGTTGACGGGAGTAAAAAGGACTAGAGGGAGTATAATGCATGCAGAGTAGGCAAAAAAATTGCTTGTCTAAAAAAGGCAAAAAAATTGCTCATTTATAGCCAGTCAAAGTCTCAAAGGGCGCGACTGCGCGAGGGAGGCGAAGGTCGTGGGAGGCGCGACGTTTGACGGAATTAAGTGAAGTTACATCCACGCGCGGGCATGGCGTGCGAACAGGCAGAAGCTATACCGTCAGGCCTACGATATGGGTCTAGTAGACATGACATCTAGTGGGTCCCGCATAGTTCTCGAGAACTCTTTGGGGGCTTGCAGCCGTTTATCCACCGGGCAAGCCAGCAACCCCACGCCGTTCGCATGCCCTACTCGTCCCCGTCTTCTACCTTACAACAGTTCGCTCCCAGTCGTCCCGTCCTTTCACATTAGTTCGTTCCCAGTTTTTTTTTGCGGGGTACAATAGTTCAACTTCTCCTAACCCTCCTCCAAAATCCATGGCCTCCCAAATCTCCATGGTCGCCGCTGAGTACCAGGTTAGAGCCATCACCGGCGATCAGTTCATCGTCATCTACACACGTGGATCCGAGACGGTGAAAGCATGGCTTGCTCGCTTCCTACGCATGTTCAACAGTTCAACGGATGAGTGGGTCGCTTGGCTAGATGTTGAGTACACCATAGTCCTGGGATGAGAGAAGGATCTAAAGGACGAAGAGAGGAAGAAGCCTGCCCTGATCCAGGTTTACGTACATAATGTTTGCTTGGTCTACCACATATGCCATGCCGACGTTGAGTGCCAGGATTTTAAGAACTTCCTCAAGGACAAAAGAGTGAAATTCGTTACTGTAGGCTTTAAGAACGACAGTGACGTCCTGCGTCGGATAGGTCTCGTTGTAGGCCAGCCCTTCGATCTCCAGAAGGCAAGCCTGGTGTCCTCATCTTAACCTTCAATGCTGACCCTGGCAGCAGCCATGATTGATCCTTCGTACGCTAAACTGAAGAAACCTCATCACGAGTTTCATCATGCATGGGAGTCGAAGACATTAGATGAAGATCACATCTTGTACGCAGCAATGGATGCCTACCTTTGTTTAAATATCTACAAGGGTTGGATGAAGAAGCAGAGCCCAGTGTCCGGTTCAAGCAAAGAAGCATCGGCGAAGAGGAAGAGGAAGAGGGACGAGGACGAAGTTGAGGATGTGGACTCGGACTCCAAGTAGATGGCAGTGTTGTCGCTCATGCTGGTTCTACTACAGTGTCAAGCGGACTAGTTGCTTATTAGTTTATTTTCAAGGGTGTGTTGTGCTGAGGCCCCAGCAGAACTATGGGGCTGTTTGGATTGTGACTATCTTTGCCATATGTTGCCACATGATTTTTGCCACATTTGTCACACTTGCCTTACTTGAGTTGCTCAAATTGTTAGCCATACTTTGGCTTGCCTAAGGGAATCTTGCCACACTTTTTGTGTCCATGACATGTGGGGTTCACTGCTCATAAAAAATTCCTTGTCTCAAGTGTGGCTAGAACCAAACACCTACCTAACTTGGTCAAACTTGCCTAAGGTTAGGTGTGGCAATGTGTGGCTAGGAACCAAACAGCCCCTATGTTTATGTTCTTTCTCGTTATTTGAACTCTTTAGTACGTACAGTAGTACTAGTACTATGTCTTACTACTGTTCTTCTAGCAGTTGGTACTACTGCTCGTATCTTCGTGTTCCTACTGTACTTAATACGTTCGTACTATTAGTATAATTTGGGTCAGTCAATTTGTGAAAGAAGTTCGACGGATCGAAGAAAGTGTTGGAAATATGCCCTAGAGGCAATAATAAAATGGTTATTATATTTCCCTATTCATGATAATTGTCTATTATTCATGCTATAATTGTATTATCCAGAAATCGTAATACATGTGTGAATACATAGACCACAATGTGTCCCTAGTGAGCCTCTAGTTGACTAGCTCGTTGATCAACAGATAGTCATGGTTTCCTGGCTATGGACATGGGGATGTCATTGATAACGGGATCACATCATTAGGAGAATGATGTGATGGACAAGACCCAAACCTAAGCATAGCACAAAGATCGTGTAAGTTCGTTTTGTGAGAGCTTTTCTAATGTCAAGTATCATTTCCTTAGACCATGAGATTGTGCAACTCCCGGATACCGTAGGAGTGCTTTGGGTGTATCAAACGTCACAACGTAACTGGGTGGCTATAAAGGTGCACTACGGGTATCTCCAAAAGTGTCTGTTGGGTTGGCACGAATTGAGATTGGGATTTGTCACTCCGTATGACGGAGAGGTATCTCTGGGCCCACTCGGTAATGCATCATCATAATGAGCTCAATGTGACCAAGGGGTTGGTCACGGGATCATGCATTACGGTACGAGTAAAGTGACTTGCCGGTAACGAGATTGAACAAGGTATTGGGATACCGACGATCGAGTCTCGGTCAAGTAACGTACCGATTGACAAAGGGAATTGAATACGGGATTGATTAAGTCCTCGACATCGTGGTTCATCTGATGAGATCATCGAGGAGCATGTGGGAGCCAACATGGGTATCCAGATCCCGCTGTTGGTTATTGACCGGAGAGGCGTCTCGGTCATGTATGCGTGTCTCCCGAACCCGTAGGGTCTACACACTTAAGGTTCGGTGACGCTAGGGTTGTAGAGATATTAGTATGTAGTAACCCGAATGTTGTTCGGAGTCCTGGATGAGATCCTGGATGTCACGAGGAGTTCCGGAATGGTCCGGAGGTAAAGATTTATATATAGGAAGTCCAGTTTCGGCCAGCGGGAAGGTTTCGGGGGTTACCGGTATTGTACCGGGACCACCGGAAGGGTCCCGGGGGTCCACCGGATGGGGCCACCTATCCCAGAGGGCCCCATGGGCTGAAGTGGCGTGGGAACCAGCCCCTGATGGGCTGGTGCGCCCCACCCAAGGGCCCAAGGCGCCTAGGGTTGGAAACCCTAGGGGGCCGTTGCCCCCGAGGGGCATGCGCCCCCCTGGTTGGAAACCCTAAGGGGGCCGTTGCCCCCAGGGGCCGCCCCCCCCCCTCTTTAGATGGGATCTCCAAGGGGGCATGCGCCCCCCTAGCCCCTATATATAGTGGAAGGGAGGGAGGGCAGCCGCACCTTGCTCTTGGCGCCTCCCTCTCCCTCCGTAACACCTCTCCTCCCCGCTTGTGCTTGGCGAAGCCCTGCCGGGATCCTGCTGCATCCACCACCACGCCGTCGTGCTGCTGGATCTTCATCAACCTCTCCTTCCCCCTTGCTGGATCAAGAAGGAGGAGACGTCTTCCCAACCGTACGTGTGTTGAACGCGGAGGTGCTGTCCGTTCGGCACTTGGTCATCGGTGATTGGGATCACGGCGAGTACGACTCCATCATCCCCGTTCACTTGAATGCTTCCGCTCGCGATCTACAAGGGTATGTAGATGCACTCCTATTCCCCTCGTTGCTATAATACTCCATAGATTGATCTTGGTGATGCGTAGAATTTTTTTAATTTCTGCTACGATCCCCAACAGTGGCATCATGAGCTAGGTCTATGCGTAGTTACTATGCACGAGTAGAACACAAAGTAGTTGTGGGCGTTGATATTGTCAATTTGCTTGCCGTTACTAGTCTTATCTTGATTCGGCGGCATCGTGGGATGAAGCGGCCCGGACCAACCTTACATGTACGCTTACGTGAGACCGGTTCCACCGACTGACATGCACTAGTTGCATAAGGTGGCTGGCGGGTGTCTGTCTCTCCCACCTTAGTCGGATCGGATTCGATGAACAGGGTCCTTATGAAGGGTAAATAGAAATTGGCAATTCACGTTGTGGTTTTGGCGTAGGTAAGAAACGTTCTTGCTAGAAACCTATAGCAGCCACGTAAAAACTTGCAACAACAATTAGAGGACGTCTAACTTGTTTTTGCAGCAAGTGTTTTGTGATGTGATATGGCCAAAGGTTGTGATGAATGATGAATGATATATGTGATGTATGAGATTGATCATGTTCTTGTAATAGGAATCACAACTTACATGTCGTTGAGTATGACAACCGGCAGGAGCCATAGGAGTTGTCTTTATTTATTCATGACCTGCGTGTCAACATAAACGTCATGTAATTACTTTACTTTATTGCTAAAGCGTTAGCCATAGTAGTAGAAGTAATAGATGACGAGACAACTTCAAGAAGACACGATGATGGAGATCATGCTGATGGAGATCATGGTGTCATGCCGGTGACAACGATGATCATGGAGCCCTGAAGATGGAGATCAAAGGAGCAAATGATATTGGCCATATCATGTCACTATTTGATTGCATGTGATGTTTATCATGTTTTACATCTTATTTGCTTAGAACGACGGTAGCTTAAATAAGATGATCCCTCGTAATAATTTCAAGAAAGTGTTCCCCTAACTGTGCACCGTTGCGAAGGTTCGTTGTTTCGAAGCACCACGTGATGATCGGGTGTGATAGATTCTAACGTTTGAATACAACGGGTGTAAGACAGATTTACACACGCAATACACTTAGGTTGACTTGACGAGCCTAGCATGTACAGACATGGCCTCGGAACATAGAAGACCGAAAGGTCGAGCATGAGTCGTATAGAAGATACGATCAACATGAAGATATTCACTGATGTTGACTAGTCCGTCTCACGTGATGATCGGACACGGCCTAGTTAACTCGGATCATGTTATACTTAGATGACCGGAGGGATGTCTATCTGAGTGGGAGTTCATTTAATAATTTGATTAGATGAACTTAATTATCATGAACTTAGTCTAGAATCTTTACAATATGTCTTGTAGATCAAATGGCCCACGTTGTCCTCAACTTCAACGCGTTCCTAGAGAAAACCAAGCTAAAAGACGATGGCAGCAACTATACGGACTGGGTCTGGAACCTGAGGATCATCCTCATAGCTGCCAAGAAAGATTATGTCCTAGAAGCACCGCTAGGTGACGCACCCGTCCCACAGAACCAAGACATTATGAACGCTTGGCAGACACGTGCTGATGATTACTCCCTCGTTCAGTGCGGCATGCTTTACAGCTTAGAACCGGGGCTCCAAAAGCGTTTTTAGAGACACAGAGCATATGAGATGTTCGAAGAGCTGAAAATGGTTTTTCAAGCTCATGCCCGGGTCGAGAGATATGAAGTCTCCGACAAGTTCTTCAGCTGTAAGATGGAGGAAAATAGTTCTGTCAGTGAGCACATACTCAAAATGTCTGGGTTGCATAACCGCTTGACTCAGCTGGGAGTTAATCTCTCGGATGACGTGGTCATTGACAGAATCCTTCAGTCGCTTCCACCAAGCTACAAGAGCTTTGTGATGAACTTCAATATGCAGGGGATGGAAAAGACCATTCCTGAAGTATTTGCAATGCTGAAATCAGCAGAGGTAGAAGTCAAAAAGGAACATCAAGTGTTGATGGTGAATAAAACCACTAAGTTCAAGAAAGGCAAGGGTAAGAAGAACTTCAAGAAGGACGGCAAGGGAGTTGCCGTGCCCGGTAAGCAAGCTGCCGGGAAGAAGCCAAAGAATGGACCCAAGCCTGAGACTGAGTGTTTTTATTGCAAGGGAAGTGGTCACTGGAAGCGGAACTGCCCCAAATACTTAGCGGACAAGAAGGCCGGCATCACGAAAGGTATATGTGATATACATGTAATTGATGTGTACCTTACCAGTACTCGTAGTAGATCCTGGGTATTTGATACCGGTGCGGTTGCTCACATTTGTAACTCAAAGCAGGAGCTACGGAATAAGCGGAGACTGGCGAAGGACGAGGTGACGATGCGCGTCGGGAATGGTTCCAAGGTCGATGTGATCGCCGTCGGCACGCTACCTCTACATTTACCTACGGGATTAGTTTTAAACCTCAATAATTGTTATTTAGTGCCAGCTTTGAGCATGAACATTGTATCAGGATCTTGTTTAATTCGAGATGGCTACTCATTTAAATCCGAGAATAATGGTTGTTCTATTTATATGAGAGATATGTTTTATGGTCATGCTCCGATGGTGAATGGTTTATTCTTAATGAATCTCGAGCGTAATGCTACACATATTCATAGTGTGAATACCAAAAGATGTAAGGTTGATAATGATAGTCCCACATACTTGTGGCACTGCCGCCTTGGTCACATAGGTGTCAAACGCATGAAGAAGCTCCATGCAGATGGACTTTTAGAGTCTCTTGATTACGAATCATTTGACACGTGCGAACCATGCCTCATGGGTAAAATGACCAAGACTCCATTCTCAGGAACAATGGAGCGAGCAACCAACTTGTTGGAAATCATACATACTGATGTGTGCGGTCCAATGAGTGTTGAGGCTCGCGGTGGCTATTGTTATGTTCTCACCCTCACTGATGACTTGAGTAGATATGGGTATGTCTACTTAATGAAACACAAGTCTGAGACCTTTGAAAAGTTCAAGGAATTTCAGAGTGAGGTTGAGAATCAACGTGACAGGAAAATCAAGTTCTTGCGATCAGATCATGGGGGAGAATACTTGAGTCATGAATTTGGCACACACTTAAGAAAATGTGGAATAGTTTCACAACTCACGCCGCCTGGAACACCTCAGCGTAATGGTGTGTCCCAACGTCGTAATCGCACTCTATTAGATATGGTGCGATCTATGATGTCTCTTACCGATTTACCGCTATCATTTTGGGGCTATGCTTTAGAGACTGCCGCATTCACTTTAAATAGGGCTCCGTCGAAATCCGTTGAGACGACACCGTATGAATTATGGTTTGGGAAGAAACCTAAGCTGTCGTTTCTAAAAGTTTGGGGATGCGATGCTTATGTCAAGAAACTTCAACCTAAAAAGCTCGAACCCAAGTCGGAAAAATGCGTCTTCATAGGATACCCTAAGGAAACCATTGGGTATACCTTCTACCTCAGATCCGAAGGCAAGATCTTTGTTGCCAAGAATGGATCCTTTATAGAGAAGGAGTTTCTCTCGAAAGAAATAAGTGGGAGGAAGGTAGAACTTGATGAAGTATTACCTCTTGAACCGGTAAGTGGCGCAGCTCAAGAAAATGTTCCTGAGGTGCCTGCACCGACTAGATAGGAAGTTGATGATGATGATCATGAAATTCAGATCAAGTTGCTACTGAACTTCGTAGGTCCACAAGGACACGTTCCGCACCAGAGTGGTACGGCAACCCTGTCTTGGAAATCATGTTGTTAGACAACGGTGAACCTTCGAACTATGAAGAAGCGATGGCGGGCCCGGATTCCGACAAATGGCTAGAAGCCATGAAATCCGAGATAGAATCCATGTATGAAAACAAAGTATGGACTTTGACTGACTTGCCCGAAGATCGGCGAGCCATAGAAAATAAATGGATCTTTAAGAAGAAGACAGACGCGGATGGTAATGTGACCATCTATAAGGCTCGACTTGTCCCTAAGGGTTATCGACGAGTTCAAGGGGTTGACTACAATGAGACTTTCTCACCCGTAGCGAAGCTGAAGTCCGTCCGAATCATGTTAGCAATTGCCGCATTCTATGATTATGAGATATGGCAAATGGACGTCAAAACGGCATTCCTTAACGGCCTTCTTAAGGAAGAATTGTATATGATACAGCCGGAAGGTTTTGACGATCCTAAGAATGCTAACAATGTGTGCAAGCTCCAACGCTCAATCTATGGGCTGGTGCAAGCATCTCGGAGTTGGAACATTCGCTTTGATGAGATGATCAAAGCGTTTGGGTTTATGCAGACTTATGGAGAAGCCTGTGTTTACAAGAAAGTGAGTGGGAGCTCTGTAGCATTTCTCATATTATATGTGGATGGCATACTGTTGATGGACCTTGGAGAAGCTGCTTATATATTAGGCATCAAGGCCTATTTGAACATAAAGGCCTATTTGAACAAGTGTTTTTCAATGAAGGACCTTGGAGAAGCTGCTTATATATTAGGCATCAAGATCTATAGAGATAGATCGAGACGCCTCATCGGTCTTTCACAAAGTATGTACCTTGACAAGATATTGAAGAAGTTCAATATGGATCAGTCCAAGAAGGGGTTCTTGCCTGTATTGCAAGGTGTGCGATTGAGCACGGCTCAATGCCCGACCACGGCAGAAGATATAGAAGAGATGAGTGGCATCCCCTATGCCTCAGCCATAGGGTCTATTATGTATGTCATGCTGTGTACCAGACCTGATGTAAACCTTGCCGTAAGTTTGGTAGGTAGGTACCAAAGTAATCCCGGCAAGGAACACTGGACAGCGGTCAAAAACATCCTGAAGTACCTGAAAAGGACCAAGGATATGTTTCTCGTTTATGGAGGTGGCGAAGAGCTCGTCGTAAAGGGTTACGTCAACGCTAGCTTCGACACAGATCTGGATGACTCACAAACCGGATACGTGTATATTTTGAATGGTGGGGCAGTAAGCTGGTGCAGTTGCAAGCAAAGCATCATGGCGGGATCTACATGTTAAGCAGAATACATGGCAGCCTCGGAGGCAGCACAAGAAGCAATCTGGGTGAAGGAGTTCATCAGCGACCTAGGAGTCATACCCAATGCGTCGGGGCCGATGACTCTCTTCTGTGACAACACTGGAGCTATTGCCCTTGCCAATGAGCCCAGGTTTCACAGGAAGACCGGGCATATCAAGCGTCGCTTCAACTCCATTCGTGAAAGTGTTAAAAATGGAGACATAGAAATTTGTAAAGTACATACGGACCTGAATGTAGCAGATCCGTTGACTAAACCTCTCCCTAGAGCAAAACATGATCAACACCAGAATTCCATGGGTGTTCGATTCATCACAATGTAACTAGATGATTGACTCTAGTGCAAGTGGGAGACTGTTGGAAATATGCCCTAGAGGCAATAATAAAATGATTATTATATTTCCTTGTTCACGATAATTGTCTATTATTCACGCTATAATTGTATTATCCGAAAATCATAATACATGTGTGAATACATAGACCACAATGTGTCCCTAGTGAGCCTCTAGTTGACTAGCTCGTTGATCAACAGATAGTCATGGTTTCCTGGCTATGGACATGGGGATGTCATTGATAACGGGATCACATCATTAGGAGAATGATGTGATGGACAAGACCCAAACCTAAGCATAGCACAAAGATCGTGTAAGTTCATTTTGTGAGAGCTTTTCTAATGTCAAGTATCATTTCCTTAGACCATGAGATTGTGCAACTCCCGGATACCGTAGGAGTGCTTTGGGTGTATCAAACGTCACAACGTAACTGGGTGGCTATAAAGGTGCACTACGGGTATCTCCGAAAGTGTCTGTTGGGTTGGCACGAATCGAGACTGGGATTTGTCACTCCGTATGACGGAGAGGTATCTCTGGGCCCACTCGGTAATGCATCACCATAATGAGCTCAATGTGACCAAGGGGTTGGTCACGGGATCATGCATTATGGTACGAGAAAAGTGACTTGCCGGTAACGAGATTGAACAAGGTATTGGGATACCGACGATCGAGTCTCGGGCAAGTAACGTACCGATTGACAAAGGGAATTGAATACGGGATTGATTAAGTCCTCGACATCGTGGTTCATCCGATGAGATCATCGATGAGCATGTGGGAGCCAACATGGGTATCCAGATCCCGCTGTTGGTTATTGACCGGAGAGGCGTCTCAGTCATGTCTGCGTGTCTCCCGAACCCGTAGGGTCTACACACTTAAGGTTCGGTGACGCTAGGGTTGTAGAGATATTAGTATGCAGTAACCCGAAAGTTGTTCGGAGTCCCGGATGAGATCCCGGACGTCACGAGGAGTTCCGGAATGGTCCAGAGGTAAAGATTTATATATAGGAAGTCCAGTTTCGGCCAGCGGGAAGGTTTCGGGGGTTACCGGTATTGTACCGGGACCACCGGAAGGGTCCCGGGGGTCCACCGGATGGGGCCACCTATCCCGGAGGGCCCCATGGGCTGAAGTGGCATGGGAACCAGCCCCTGATGGGCTGGTGTGCCCCACCCAAGGGCCCAAGGCGCCTAGGGTTGGAAACCCTAGGGGGCCTTTGCCCCCCGAGGGGCATGCGCCCCCCTGGTTGGAAACCCTAAGGGGGTCGTTGCCCCCAGGGGCCGCCGCCCCCCATTTAGATGGGATCTCCAAGGGGGCATGCGCCCCCCTAGCCCCTATATATAGTGGAAGGGAGGGAGGGCAGCCGCACCTTGCTCTTAGCGCCTCCCTCTCCCTCCATAACACCTCTCCTCCCCGCTTGTGTTTGGCGAAGCCCTGCCGGGATCCTGCTGCATCCACCACCACGCCGTCGTGCTGCTGGATCTTCATCAACCTCTCCCTCCCCCTTGCTGGATCAAGAAGGAGGAGACGTCTTCCCAACCGTACGTGTGTTGAACGCGGAGGTGCTGTCCCTTCAGCACTTGGTCATCGGTGATTTGGATCACGGCGAGTACGACTCCATCATCCCCGTTCACTTGAATGCTTCCGCTCGCGATCTACAAGGGTATGTAGATGCACTCCTATTCCCCTCGTTGCTAGAATACTCCATAGATTGATCTTGGTGATGCGTAGAATTTTTTTAATTTCTGCTACGATCCCCAACAGGAAGAAGACGACAGAAGAGGTGGAAGAAGCCCTTCTAGCCATCCATGTTGCATAAAACGGCTCACATGAGTCGACTGACCCAAATTGCTCCTTCAGATTGCAGGATCCACGTGGCATTCAAGGTCTCGAAGGTAGATTCCACGTCCGCACCCGGTTTGTGGGCTCGACGCGCGCACGACCGGCTTTCGCCGCGACAGCCACCATGCGCGCCTCCTACGCGCTGGCGGAGACGACAATGACACGCTAGTTCCTCCTCGCCGGCATGCTGGAGCATGCGCTCGTCCTCCTCTTCGTACGCTGCGTGCATAGACGCGGCTCCACCAGCTGCTCGCGTGCTTGGCATCGTGAGAAGGGACTGTAGACGACATGAGCGGGCGAGCCTTCGGCTTCATGGCACAGGGATGGCGGCGACACGGCGGTGATGGGCGAGAAATTGTTGGACGGAGCAGGCGGGCGCCGGCATGCGCAACGGCTGCGGCGGCATATTGATGAGTGCGCGTGTGGGAGCTTACTTTAGTTTTATATATAAGGTTGGTCAAACTTAAAAGAAAACCGTACTAGTACACGTAAACATTAGACTTAGGCAGCGCTTTTATTAGTTACTAGCTTATGTTCTTGCCCATTGTGACCAGCCTTAGTACCACGGCCACGATACGGAATCATGTGCAAGCGCGTGAACCGCGGCCGCGCGGTCGATCGAACGGTGCGTCACCGTGTCGCGCTCGAAGGACATCCACCGAACCTTTTTGTGTGTGTGAAAACAATCCTCGAATATTACTCAACTTTTTTTCCTGTGAAAGTTCTTGACGCTGCAATATTTCCATATATTTGAATTTAGCTCCAGTTCGTGTTTATTTGGATTTGGACATTTTAGGTGCGCCCTAGTTTTTTTTAATACTGATTTTGTGTGTGTGACTGAGAGAGAACGTGTGTATGTGTCCATATGTGTGTTGTGGCGGAAGGGCAATGTGGAGACGGTGTGCGTGTGATACAGACATAGAGAGGTGTGAATGTGAAAATGATCGTGCATGAGTGAGACATAGACAGATGCCGATATGTTGTGTATACATGAGAGAACGGTCTTCTAGTTTACTTGTGTGTGTGTGAGAGAGAGAGAGAGAGGGAGGGAGAGAGAGAGAGGGAGAGAGACACAGAGAGGAGCATCCATAACACAACAACCATCTCTCTCGATTCGTCCGTCCCTCGCACGGTCGCATGCAACACATGCATCAACGCGCACATTTTGGCACCCTCACCCGGCCCCTGCCCACCTCAAGGCCCGCACAATATCTTCGTGAATACCCATTTCTCTCCTTAGGTTTGTTTTCTCTCAATATCTGACACACACACACGCACGCACACACACAGAGAGAGAGACACACGCATCACAACACACACACACTCCCCCGAGCACACAATTCATCCCCATCCAAGGTTATACGGCGACCACTCTCGCTTGTGCTTCTTTGCACCCCAACATGCACAACACCTCAATCTTCAAAGAGGGCATAGAGCAGATCGAAGACGGCGACCACACCGCGCTAGAGAATGCGGGGTCATTTGGAAGCAGGGTGATGTGACGACGGCTGGCTGACTCCTCCCCCCACCCTCTCTCTCTTGCACAAAATTACCAATCCCTCTCTCCCCCGCACAAAATTGTCAATCCCTCAACCCACGAGATCCTTCCCCTCTCGTCCATGTTTTTCCTGCTCTCTCATCAAACATGTTGTCTCTTCTCCTTCCACGTATACAGAATCCAAATGCACACGCATCTCATGTATATTACATGTATGCATCTTTCTCACAGACCTAACTTCTTCCTCTCTCTTTCTCTCTCTATCTCGTTAGGTTTGTCTCCTACTCTCTCGTCCACATACATACAATCTTTGCCTCCCTATCTTCTCCATCTTCAAAAGCTCTCTCTGCACGTTTCATTCACACATTGGGATATGTCAAAATGTTGCTTCTATAATGGCTGATGTAGAGTTATGGTTGTTCTTGTTGCATCCTACAAAGTAATAACTATGAAATGCATTTAGACTCTCATTTGACTGGGATTATGTGAGTTTGAGCATGTTGTGAAGTACTATAGACCTTGTATACATCTTGGGATTCGACAATGATTGTAACTATTGAATTGTATAGACCATTACATTCGAAGTCAATAGCCTAATATATTTATTTCACAATTTCAACAAATGATTAGTTCACTACAAACTATGAAAACAAATGTGTACTCCCTCTGTTTTTATTTAAGTCCGCGTATTAGCATTGGTCAAAGTCAAGTTTTGTAAACTCTCAGAAAGCTTATAACAAAAAATATTAACATATACAGTAACAAATAAATACCATTAGATTCATTATTGAATGTACTTTCACATCATACATATTTGTTATGGTAAATGTTTATATTTTTCTATAAACTTGGTCAAACTTTAGGAAGTTTGACTTCAGTCAAACCTAATATGCAGAGTTTACTACTACTACTCGCTAGTTGCTTAGCCGAATCACTCAACACGCCACACGGGGAGTCCAATGTCACAAAATTTTGAGGTCGGCGGGAAAATCTCCCGCGACCCTGATTCGAGCAGTGGGAAGTTACCATCATAGCCTTCGGAACAGGCCTACGGATGACGCTTGGTAGGGGGCTGTTTTCGTAACTTTAGGTTCACCCTACCCAGCCAACCCCACCCCGGCACCCAGAGTAGTACACCTGAATACTCCCCAATTTCTATCCCACCGCAAAATAGACTTCTCCACGGCACCGCAGCCTTCGTGCTCCTCCCCTTTACATCGGCGCACTCGTCCACCGCAGCGCATCTACCTAATCGACGACCTCGTACGCCGCACTGGAGCCGGTCAACCGTCGTCGTCGTGCACGGAGCCTCTTCCCTGACATCGTCTTCCACGGTCTCGTATCTGCTTCCCGGAAGCCGACGCCAAGCGCAGAAGTACCACCGTCGTGGACAATGAACTGACTCCCGTTGCCGACCATGACTCACAGAGGCCACCGCGACCATCGTTCTCCTCCTCGATTGATAATGTGTGTATTGAAGCACTTAGCAGTACATGTGCAGTTCCAATTGTGTTCATACCTACCCTTCAAATTTCCTGGGTGCTATTGTTCCCGTAAAAGTAATTGGTTATAGCCTCCATTGTCCAACAAAATATCAGCTTGTAATTGTGCGTCACTCCTATATCGCGCTGTGCTTGGGTAGGTTTTTCATCTGCAACCAGTAGTGTGGCAAATGATGGAAAGGTTTTTAGAACTAGCAAAATGCCCATGCATTGCACGCATCAAGATGCATTTGTATGAGTAGTTTATCTTGTTGGAGATGCTCTAACATGGCAGACGAGTGCTTTAATGTTGCCCACAAGATGCGCGAGTATTACTAGTAGTATATTTTTCTTTCCATGTTGAGATTTTAAAACCACGAGTGCGAACATGCAAAGGAGCAATGAAGATCAAATACGGGATATTCGGGACATCTTCAAGGAGCGTGGCAAGTTAAAGAGGAGCTGCACCGAACCTGTAAAACGAGCTTTGGTAAATAACACCCTTTCAATTACTTCCGTGTAGCCTCGTGTTCTTCGATGTGTATATGTTTTAGTTTCTGTTTCTCTTAAGCGTGGTGTTCTTCGATGTGTAATAAGAAGAGTCTTAATCGTCCTAATGCTTTTGTTTTTAGCTTGATGTAGGAAGTGGGTGTTCTCACCTTGTAGTCTGTTTTTATTTATTTATTCCTTTTGAATTCACTTTTCCGAGTTCTGTTTATCTGGCTTCTACTAAATGGATCTAGGTTGCTCCGAGTATTGATCTAAAAAAGAAGTAACTTCATGTCAGTATGCAGTTCCTGCGAGGAGGGAAGTATGGTCAACCTCGAGATCATGTTTCCAAAATGAGGCTGGATTACACACAAGGTGCCAATTCCCTAATGATGCTGGATTAGACACAAGGTGCAAATTCCAAGATGATGTTGGATTACACACAAGCCAGGTGGAGTCGTTAGCTGTTCGTGTCCTCGTGGCATTAGTAAAGGCTGAAAGAAAGCGTGCAGCAGCCCTTGAGAATGTAGCTGAGTTCCTAAAGAAGCGAAAAGATCAATCAGATGCTCTCTTCACCCAAGCCAAAGAAGAGATGGAAGAAGCCAGAAATAAGCTAGCAGAGGCAGAGCAGGCTAGGCGTCTCCTGCTATCTAAAACTGTTGTCAATACAAAATTTCCTTCATAATAGCTAGGTTCAAATGTTTATCCAGTCAGCATGCCTGTTGTGATGTCCGTGCATCTACTGATGTGGCACAAAATGTTTTTTTTTGGGTCATGTAATAACAACAATTACTTTCCAAACAATAACAGACAAAGCATTGGACATGGTATAGTTCACGCGCAAGCCCGACATTCCAAGTTCAACTTCCACATCAAACTCATGTTCACAGATATCTGCACATTCATACATAATGTCCACAACCATGATTCACTTCAAAGCCAAAAAAATGTGAGGAGAGTTATAAATAAAGAAAATCCTCTACTAGTTCCCGCTACCAGTGCGAGCACAACAAGTCAAGACCATGCGTAAATTAATTATATTATAGTCATTTTTTGTGTTCTAAAATGCCTGTCGGCTTGCGGAAGGACGTGTTGCCGGCACACGCGCGGATTCAATGAAGGCAGGCGGGGCAGTCTTAAGCTGGTTGCATGCGGCGAGGAGGCGTGCTCAGCCGGGCCTGCAGTGAGTGCGGCCCTCTTGGCCGACACGCCGGTTCAATGTCTGCGCTATGAGAGGTCGCGTCCGTGTCAGAGCAATCGCTCCCTCCAGTCCTTTTTTGTTTGGGTATAACAAAATCTCGTTTTCCATTCACATTTTAGTGGTAGGAGTTGTGCGTGTGTGTCTGTGAGAGAGAGAGGAGACGGTAGTCGGGGTTGTCTGATCGGTAAACAAATGAATAATGTCAGTCTGGGATGGAGAAGAAAAGGAGACCGCAACAAATGTTGTGTTTACAGAAGAGATAGAGAGAGTAATTTTAGTGGTATGAGTCATATGTAGAGACATATAGGGTGTGTGAGAGAATCCCATAGAGGGAAAGACAAAGTGAAAGACGAGTGGAGACTGTGTGTTTGGCGGTGAAAAAGAAAGCTTAGGTACCGAGTGATACCAGAAAACAGTAGAGACGTGAGAGATAATGAAAACCGTGTAATTTATAATGATAGGGAGAGTGTGACACTTCTCAAGGGAGACGTTGAGAGACCATGTTTGCGAGGATAGGAGCAAGAGCTGGAGAAAAGAGAGTGATAGCTACCTGAAGGAGCATGCATGCGAGAGAGATGGGCGTGAAAGGAGTGAACAAAAAAGGGATTCAAATATTTGAATTCGAGATGATGATACATGTAATCCATACTCGAACCAAAAATTGATCTATCAAACATGCATACTCATATGAATTCACGCACATCTATGTTATTTAATATGTAGATATTACTGATACATACATTTTAGTAGAACATAATTTGGTTAAAAAATTTCGAATTCAACCTTAAGATTTCGAGATCGTTGTATTTGTAGATCATATTATACATATAAAGGAGCAGAATTCTTTGTTGTGCTTTTGAAAGTATATATATATATATATATATATATATATATATAAATGATGTATATAGATTGTAATTCCAATTGAAAATGGATCTCGCCCGAAAAAAATAGAATACAAACGGGATTCGAATTAAGTTGGCAAGGTAAACATGCCCTCTGAAAAATTTGAACGAAGTAGGGAAAGTCGCAGTAACCGCCCGAAACCAAAATCTGCGAGATGGAAATCACTACTGCCTATCCCTGCCACGCAAAGCCTATATGCTGGATTTCTATAGGTTTCGATAGGGGTTGGTTTGTAATTTCACCCAAACATGACGTAACCGCCTCTCACCCAGATTCATACACGGTGGGCGCCAAAACACAGTGTGTCCTCGGCCGAAATCGACTCCCTCCCCGATTCATATTCATACACGGTGGGCGCCAAAAACAAACTCTCGTCGGCAAATATTTGGTGTATGCGAGATTACCGTCCTATCCCCGACCGACTAGTGTTGTTGTGATGTAGTAAAAATTTGAAACGGGGGCTAAGTTTGTAAATTTCCTCGCATTTGAGACAAGCGCGCCCTGAATACATGGTTCCCCCCTTCCTCTCTACCTCCCTTTTCCCCATTCGTACTCCTTGGGCGCCAAAACACCCTCTCCACCCCACCCTCCTTCGTCCACCGCCGTCTGCCACCCCATCCACCACCGTCCTCCTCCACCATGACGGAGCTGATACCCCGACGCCGCAGTCCATTACAAGAGATCGACCTCTCTCATCCACGGCTTTGGACCAGGATCCTTGCATCCCGTCCTCTCGCTTCATCCCCGCCGTCGTCCACCTTGCCGGCGCCGCTCCTACGACCGTCTCGTCCACCACGCCCCGCCGCCACCGTCTACCCTCCTAGATCTGCTTCCATGCCGCCGACAGCCATCGCTACCGCAGCACCGTCAAATTCTCAACAGATGCCTACACGGCGCCGCACCAGAGGCGGTACTCTTTCGTATCTGCTCAACTTATTTATCACAACAAGAAAATAGATCGCCACTGCTTTACTCTGATTTCTTGTCTTGGTTGGGAAGTTGCCTTTGTCCGGTTTGCACCTTCAGATCCGCCATGGCATGCTCAACACCATACTCGCAATGCTTATGGTTTTCCCCTTTTTATATTCCACACTAGTTAAATCACAGTAGACTAAATTTCAAAATTGGGTCAGTCGATTTTTCAGAGCTCGCCGGAGTTCGCCGGTGTGATCGAAGGGGCTCGGGTGGTTGTGGGGCCTCGCCGAACGAAGAAAACTCGATGCGGGTGGGGGTTGGGGTGGGGTGGCGGAGGAACACAGGCGGTGGGGGCCGATGGTCCGGCCGGCGACCCGTGCGGTGTTCTGTATGGGAAGAATCAGAGACGAGGAAGAAGAAGGGTTAGGAGACGTAGGATCTTCATCCAACCGCCTGAAATGGTCGAGAGACAGCTAGGAGTTGCATGCTTCATGCGCTCTGGTTCATCATGTGTGGGCACTGCGCAACCAACATTTTATTATCCAAAATCTGCTTGCTCTTCTTTACCATGTTCCTCTTCCGTTCTTCTTTAATATGTACTCTCTCCGTTCCTAAATACAAGTCTTTGTATAGATTCCACCATGGACTACATATGGAGCAAAATGAGTGAATCTACACTCTAAAATGTACCTGGATACATCTGTATGTGATCCATAGTGGAAATCTCTACCAAGACTTATATTTTGGAACGGAGGGAGTATGATAGTAGTACAGTATGTTCCTTGTACTGAAGATGAGCAGGGACATTTGTAGTGTAGAGGTCTATACGGTCGGTTGTGATGGACACTTTGAGCCTCTTTGATTCGTAGGATCTTGTAAACATAGGAATAGGATTTGTAGTGGCCTGCCCACTTGAATCCTATAAGAATAGCAAGGAAATGCGGGGAGTTGTGTCGCCTTTGAGAGTTACATTGATATTAACAGTACTGCACCTTCACTTGAAGAGAGCTGGTATCCGAAGCCTTTCTAGCCGTACCAGCAATACTAGCACATATATTCCAGCAAGTTCCACTTTGCTGATTTTACTCTGATACTTAAGGTTTTCCCGTTATATCTACACTATGATTTGTGTAGCTGCTTTGTGTCGCACTAGCAGCAGTCCACTCTTGAAGCTGAACACTGCAATGACTTACAAAATTGGAATCAAGGCATTGAGTGCCATTCTGGATGCAATGAAACTCATACGCTCCCCACCTGTTGATTCTTGTTCAGAATATCATCCTAATGACTATTCTAACCTCGAGGAGTCAAAGGCAGATGGCTTGTCCTATTCACCCATCAAGGTGCCTCTTCTAATTTGGCAATGTTTTATTGATTGCGGGTATCTTGCATATGTTGTCTTGCATTTCTTCTACTTTGTTGCACCGCCATCTGCTTAGTTTATTCATCATATATGTCGAGATGCCATGCCCATCCATTATCAATACATATTCCATCTGTCATCATACCATGTTTTTCCACTCAAATGATGTTCTTGTGCATCAGACATCAAAAAGGAAGAGGGTGATTGCCGAACCTGAAGGAGCACCAGCAAAGTCCTTGAAAAACGTGGTGGTGCCAGAGAAATCAGACAACACCCCACTTATATTGGCTGTACAACTAGTAACACAAAACGTAGGACCGACTCCAGCAGACTGTACCCATACTTCACTGGCCACACCACTAGCCCCACCACACAGGACCTGCACTCCGGCAAAAGGTATACCGATTTCATTTGCCATAGCACCAGCTGTACCACAGAAAAATCCCACTCCAGCAAAAAGTACAGTAAGTCCACCAGCCGAAGACCTATCCCAACTGCAGAGACGGCCAATTCCTGCAGATTGGAACCCCATTCCATTTATTCCCAGTTTAAAAGACAATGCTTTCAATGTTGTTAGGGACTACGTGCATATATTCCCATCATGGGAAGATTATTGTGAAGATAAACACCATTTTCACATCTTCCTGTCCAACTTATGTGTAAGTGCTATTATTCATGGCTATTATTTTCCTGTTTTCTGCTGATTGAACACATCAATGATTTACATTACATTGTTGTAACTAGGCGAGGGTCAATCTGGATAGTCATGACGAGCAAAGCTTGCTTGTGCTTTTCAAGGAAGCATTGCAACAATATCGGTGTTACCCGAGGAAATCACACTTTGATGGCAAGTCTATAAACGAATTCCTGGTGAAGTCTCATGTGCTAAATTTAGAAGACATTGAATGGAAAAACCTTGTTATGCACTGGTCTCATTCCCAGGATGAGGTACTGTCTATGAAATCACATGACAATTTGAACTTTTACTTTTCCGCATGTGCCTTACGGATCTTTTTTGGAGGAAATTTGCTCGAAGAAGAATTCCGGTTTGACAAGAACGACAGGATATCTCAAATATGCTGCCCGCTGCTTTGCTCTTGTTAGTACCCGTTGTCCTGTATCACTGTACTTGCATACATACCTGGTTCATTATGTGACAGCAGTATGCATGATAGCTTGCTTATCAATTGTTCGCTCCAAATTATCTGATCTATATGAATGGTTACATTAGTGTAGAATATATCCAATGCCAATGTTTTTTTAGCTCTGCATTGTTCTTGTAAGTACATGTTGTCCTTTATCAGTGTACTTATAATGACAAGTAGTTGTTCATGTACCATCACTCTGCAGCTTATTTTCCTTTGCCCTCCATTTTCTACACATCAGATCTATATTTACTCTTACAATAAGGTTGGTACTGAAGAAGTTTAGCTGTGCATTGCTCTTGGCTGTACCTTTTGCCTGTATCGCTGCACTTACATTTATAGCTACTTGGTTATGTAGCATCACTCTTCATCTTATCTTAAATATTCTCCATTTTTTTCGTATATTATCACATCTATATTTACTCTTAACAAAATGTAGAATAAAGGCAATGCTTTTGAAGAAGATTATGTGGTAAACTTCTTGAATTGCCCCCCCCCCATCAGCATGGACAAGGCCTTTATAGAGTCTGTCTTCACCAATAATGTAAGTTTGTCCATCTCAAGCCTTCAAACTTTGTTGTATATATTTTGTTAGGCATGACTGCAACAGCTGTTTATTTTTGGTGTTTGCATCAAATTGCTTGTTTAAATTTTATTATATGTAGTTCATAAACAAAAGTTCGTCCTTTCTCAATTTAAGTTTTCAGTTGTACAACCAAGTTCCTTCTTCATACCATGTAAATTAAACTATACAGAGCAAGTGATCTTCTTTTGCACTGCATGTATGCTTCTGTTCTTCATCTGTAATCCAGTGGTGTGGTGAACCTACCCACTACAACACAATGTCATATTTTACAATGTCTTAACTATGAAAAATGTCATATCATTCTACTATTATTTAAACCGTCTCTTTATTTGCCAATCTGAAATGGTATAAATTGACAGCACACTAATCATTGATACTTATGAGTTCTTGATCTGTAATCCAGTGGTGTCGTGAAGCTACCAACTCCTTCACAATGTCATCTCCTGCCATGTCTTGACCTGAACAATGCCATATTGTGTTAATGCAAATTTAAACCGTGTCACTTTATTCGTCAGTAAGAAATGTGATGAATTGTCAGCACTGATACTTTTATGTGCAAAACCTGTCATCTGTTTGCTTGTTTATCTTTCAGAGTGAGAAAGATATAAGTGTTGAACAAGCGCAGACTCATCATCTTGCTCAGCTGCTTGTGCTGCAGCTCCCCAGCAGGGCTAACCTTTCTTGAACTCTATTGAAGTGCTGTCGGTTTTGTATATTATTTTGTCGGCGTGTTTATTTGCACTGGTGGCGATCTTTGATGCCCAGTGTATGTAATATGTTGTCTGCTTGTGCTTTATTATCATAGTGGCAAACTTTGATGCCTAGTGGATGTAATATGCTGTAATTTCTTTATTGTATAGTATATTTTTTTCTTATTCACGATGCTGCAGTTATTTTACTGTATATATATATATCCTGTCTTCGCAGTAAACCGGCCAAACTGTAAAATTACGGTACATAATCGGGCTGTCATGCAATCACGATGTAGGTTGGGCCTGAAACATGCCGATTAGCTCACGGGCCGGCAGCAGCCCGAAATGAACCCTGACCCATGATTGTGCGAATCAAATAACGGGCTTTTAACAGGCCGAAAAATTGTCTCGGTCCTTATTTGGCCCAATCAGATATCGGCTGCGAGAGGGCCGGATGCAAACCGGGTCGTAGTTAGGCCCAACTATATGACGGGCTTTTAATAGGCTGAAATTAATATAGGGCCGAAATGTTAAACAGGCCCTTAACATGACAAAACTAATATCAGGCCGAATTACTAAGTGGGCCTTTAGCAAGTGGGCCCAAAAGCATAGTGTCCAGTTGACGGGCCGAATCTGATATGGGCCATAATTAGGCCCAAAACCTCTTAAAGGGTCGGACCTGATCTGGGCCGTAATTTGGCCCAGAACATGGTAGGCTTTTAACGGGCCAGATCTCATATGGGCCACTATTAGGCCCGGAGCGTGGCAGGCCATTAATAGACCGTATCAAATATGGGTCGGCATTTGGCCCAAAACATGGCAGCCAGTTAACGGGCCAACCTACTAGGGTCCTCAAAATCTTGTGGGCCTACAGCTGGGCCGGCCCATTAATGTCGGCGAAATCTCGTGGGCCTTTAGCTGAGCCGGCCCATTATGATCCGCAAGAATTTTGTGGGCCTTTACCTGGGCCGGCCTATTATGGCACACAAAAATCTGGTGGGCATGTACCTGGGCCGGCCCATTATGGCCCGCGAAATCTTGTGGGCCTTTAGCTGGGCCAGCCCATTATGGTCCGCAAAATCTCGTGGGCCTTTAGCTGGGCCAGCCCATTATGGTCCGCAAAATCTTGTGGGCCTTTAGTTGGGCCAGACCATTTAAACTTGTTGGGCCGTGCCATGTGTCGACGTATCATAGGCGGCTCCTGTCCAGTGAGTGGATGACATCTGTCCCGACGATGAGCCGACACGTGTTTCCTCTAGCCAATGATGATTTTACATTTGGAAAATCCCCATTGGTCGGGGCTGTTAACGGGTTATCGGATCCAAAACCCGACCCGATAGCTTAATGGCGTTCCGTTACGGTGGATGCCACATGTCGATCACCCTTGACAAAAGCACTTCTGTGACGCGTGATTTATCGTCATGGAAGTGGACACTTCCGTGATGATAATTTTGGTAATGTCATGGAACACTTCTACAACAGCAGAGGTATGACTATCTTGATTCTGTCATAAATTTGTCATGGATGTACATGCATGACAAAAAAGCGACCTACTGTGACAAACACGTATCATCACGGAAGTGTATTTTTTTGTAGTGATAATATGCAAGGGATGAATAAGACAATTCCCGAGCTCTTCGCAATGCTAAAGGCTGTGGAGGTAGAAATCAAGAAGGAGCATCAAGTGTTGATGGTAAACAAGACCACCAGTTTCAACAAAAAGGGTAAAGGGAAGAAGAAGGGGAACTTCAAGAAGAACAGCAAGCAAGTTGCTGCTCAGGAGAAGAAACCCAAGTCTGGACCGAAGCCTGAAACTGAGTGCTTCTACTGCAAGCAGACTGGTCACTGGAAGCGGAACTGCCCCAAGTATTTGGCGGATAAGAAGGATGGCAAGGTGAACAAAGGTATATGTGATATACATGTTATTAATGTGTACCTTACCAGAGCTCGCAGTAGCACCTGGGTATTTGATACTAGTTCTGTTGCTAATATTTGCAACTCGAAACAGGGACTACGGATTAAGCGAACACTGGCAAAGGACGAGGTGACGATGCGCGTGGGAAACGGTTCCAAAGTCGATGTGATCGCGGTCGGCATGCTACCTCTACATCTACCTTTGGGATTAGTATTAGACCTAAATAATTGTTATTTAGTGCCAGCATTGAGCATAAACATTATATCTGGATCTTGTTTGATGCGAGACGGTTATTCATTTAAATCGGAGAATAATGGTTGTTCTATTTATATGAGTAATATCTTTTATGGTCATGCACCCTTGAAGAGTGGTCTATTTTTGATGAATCTCGATAGTAGTGATACACATATTCATAATGTTGAAGACAAAAGATGCAGAGTTGATAATGATAGTGCAACTTATTTGTGGCACGGCCATTTAGGTCATATCGGTATAAAGCGCATGAAGAAAATCCATACTGATGGACTTTTGGAACCACTTGATTATGAATCACTTGGTACTTGCGAACCGTGCCTCATGGGCAAGATGACTAAAACGCCGTTCTCCGGTACTATGGAGAGAGCAACAGATTTGTTGGAAATCATACATACAGATGTATGTGGTCCGATGAATGTTGAGGCTCGTGGCGGATATCGTTATTTTCTCACCTTCACACATGATTTAAGCAGATATGGGTATATCTACTTAATGAAGCATAAGTCTGAAACATTTGAAAAGTTCAAAGAATTTCAGAGTGAAGTTGAAAATCATCGTAACAAGAAAATAAAGTTTCTATGATATGAACGTGGAGGAGAATATTTGAGTTACGAGTTTGGTCTACATTTGAAACAATGCGGAATAGTTTCGCAACTCATGCCACCCGGAACACCACAGCGTAATGGTGTGTCCGAACATCGTAATCGTACTTTACTAGATATGGTGCGATCTATGATGTCTCTTACTGATTTACCGCTGCCGTTTTGGGGTTATGCTTTAGAGATGGCCGCATTCACGTTAAATAGGGCACCATCGAAATCCGTCGAGATAACGCCTTATGAACTATGGTTTGGCAAGAAACCAAAGTTGTCGTTTCTGAAAGTTTGGGGTTGCGATGCTTATGTGAAAAAGCTTCAACCTGATAAGCTCGAACCCAAATCGGAGAAATGTGTCTTCATAGGATACCCAAATGAGACTGTTGGGTACACCTTCTATCACAGATCCGAAGGCAATACATTCGTTGAAGAATGGATCCTTTCTAGAGAAGGAGTTTCTCTCGAAAGAAGTGAGTGGGAGGAAAGTAGAACTTGATGAGGTAACTGTACCTGCTCCCTTATTGGAAAGTAGTACATCACAGAAATCGGTTTCTGTGACACCTACACCAACTAGTGAGGAAGTTAATGATGATGATCATGAAACGTCAGATCAAGTTGCTACTGATCTTCTTAGATCAACCAAAGTAAGATCCGCACCAGAGTGGTACGGTAATCCTGTTCTGGAAGTCATGCTACTAGATCATGATGAACCTACGAACTATGAAGAAGCGATGGTGAGCCCAAATTCCATAAAATGGCTTGAAGACATGAAATCTGAGATGGGATCCATGTATGAGAACAAAGTGTGGACTTTGGTTGACTTGCCCATTGATCGACAAGCAATTGAGAATAAATGGATCTTTAAGAAGAAGACTGACGCTGACGGTAATGTTACTGTCTACAAAGCTCGACTTGTTGCCAAAGGTTTTTGACAAGTTCAAGGGATTGACGACGATGAGACCTTCTCACCTGTAGTGATGCTTAAGTCTGTCCGAATCATGTTAGCAATTGCCGCATTTTATGATTATGAAATATGGCAGATGGATGTCAAAACTGCATTCTTGAATGGATTTCTGGAAGAAGAGTTGTATATGATGTAGCCGGAAGGTTTTGTCGATCCAAAGGGAGCTAACAAAGTGTGAAAGCTCCAGCGATCCATTTATGGACTGGTGCAAGCCTCTCGGAGTTGGAATAAACACTTTGATAGTGTGATCAAAGCATTTGGTTTTATACAGACTTTTGGAGAAGCCTGTATTTACAAGAAAGTGAGTGGGAGCTCTGTAGCATTTCTGATATTATATGTGGATGACATATTGCTTATTGGAAATGATATAGAATTTTTGGATAGCATAAAGGGATACTTGAATAAGAGTTTTTCAATGAAAGACCTCAGTGAAGCTGCTTACATATTGGGCATCAAGATCTATAGAGATAGATCAAGACGCTTAATTGGACTTTCACAAAGCACATACCTTGACAAAGTTTTGAAGAAGTTCAAAATGGATCAAGCAAAGAAAGGGTTCTTGCCTGTGTTACAAGGTATGAAGTTGAGTAAGACTCAATGCCCGACCACTGCAGAAGATAGAGAGAAAATGAAAGATGTTCCCTATGCTACAGCCATAGGCTCTATCATGTATGCAATGCTATGTACCAGACCTGATGTGTGCCTTGCTATAAGTCTAGCAGGGAGGTACCAAAGTAATCCAGGAGTGGATCACTGGACAGCGGTCAAGAACATCCTGAAGTACCTGAAAAGGACTAAGGATATGTTTCTCGTTTATGGAGGTGACAAAGAACTCATCGTAAATGGTTACGTTGATGCAAGCTTTGACACTGATCCGGACGATTCTAAATCACAAACCGGATACGTGTTTACATTGAACGGTGGAGCTGTCGGTTGGTGCAGTTCTAAACAAAGCGTCGTGGCGGGATCTACATGTGAAGCGGAGTACATATCTGCTTCGGAAGAAGCAAATGAAGGAGTCTAGATGAAGGAGTTCATATCTGATCTAGGTGTCATACTTAGTGCATCGGGTTCAATGAAAATCTTTTGTGACAATACTGGAACAATTGCCTTAGCAAAGGAATCCAGATTTCACAAGAGAACCAAGCACATCAAGAGACACTTCAATTCCATCCGGGATCTAGTCTAGGTGGGAGACATAGAAATTTGCAAGATACATATGGATCTGAATGTTGCAGACCCATTGGCTAAGCCTCTTCCACGAGCAAAACATGATCAGCACCAAGGCTCCATGGGTGGTAGAATCATTACTGTGTAATCCAGATTATTGACTCTAGTGCAAGTGGGAGACTGAAGGAAATATGCCCTAGAGGCAATAATAAAGTTATTATTTATTTCCTTACATCATGATAAATGTTTATTATTGATGCTAGAATTATATTAACTGGAAACATAATACATGTGTGAATACATAGACAAACAGAGTGTCACTAGTATGCCTCTACTTGACTAGCACGTTGATCAAAGATGGTTAAGTTTCCTAGCCATTAACATGGGTTGTCATTTGATTAACGGGATCACATCATTAGGAGAATGATGTGATTGACATGACCCATTCCGTTAGCTTAGCACACGATCGTTTAGTATGTTGCTATTGCTTTCTTCATGACTTATACATGTTCCTATGACTATGGGATTATGCAACTCCCTTTTACCGGAGGAACACTTTGTGTGCTACCAAACGTCACAACGTAACTGGGTGACTATAAAGGTGCTCTACAGGTGTCTCTGAAGGTACTTATTGGGTTGGCGTATTTTGAGATTAGGATTTGTCACTCCGATTGTCGGAGAGGTATCTCTGGGCCCTCTCGGTAATGCACATCACTTAAGCCTTGCAAGCATTGCAACTAATGAGTTAGTTGCGGGATGATGTATTATGGAACGAGTAAAGAGACTTGCCGGTAATGAGATTGAACTAGGTATTGAGATACCGACGATCGAATCTCGGGCAAGTAACTTACCGATGACAAAGGGAACAACGTATGTTGTTATGCAGTCTGACCGATAAAGATCTTCGTAGAATATGTAGGAGCCAATATGGGCATCCAGGTTCCGCTACTGGTTATTGACCGAAGACGTGTCTCAGTCATGTCTACATAGTTCTCGAACCCGTAGGGTCCGCACGCTTAACGTTACGATGACAGTTATATTATGAGTTTATATGTTTTGATGTACCGAGGGTTGTTCGGAGTCCCGGATGTGATCATGGACATGACGAGGAGTCTCGAAATGGTCGAGACATGAAGATTGATATATTGGAAGCCTATGTTTGGATATCGGAAGTGTTCCGGGTAAAATCGGGATTTTACCGGAGTACCGGGAGGTTACCGGACCCCCCCCCCCCACGGGGAATCAAATGGGCCTTAGTGGGCCTAGGTGGAGGAGAGGAGAGGAGGCAAGGGCTGGTCGCACGCCCCTCCCCCCTAGTCCGAATAGGACAAGGAGAGGGGGCGGCGCCCCCCCCCTTCCTTCCTTCTCCTCCACTCCTTCCCCCTCAAGTCCTAATCCAACTAGGAAAGGGGGGAGTCCTACTCCCAGTGGGATTAGGACTCCTCCTGGCGCGCCCTCTCCCTTGGCTGGCCACACCCCCCCTTGCTCCTTTATATATGGGGGCAGGGGGCACCCTAGAGACACAACAATTGATCAAGTTGATCTTTTAGCCGTGTGCGGTGCCCCCCTCCACCATAGTCCACCTCGATAATACTGTAACGGTGCTTAGGCGAAGCCCTGCGTCGGTAGAACATCAACATCGTCACCACGCCGTCGTGCTGACGAAACTCTCCCTCAACACTCGGCTGGATCGGAGTTCGAGGGACGCCATCATGCTGAACGTGTGCTGAACTCGGATGTGTCGTACGTTCGGTACTTGATCGGTCGGATCGTGAAGACGTACGACTACATCAACCGCGTTGTGCTAACGCTTCCGCTTTTGGTCTACGAGGGTACGTGGACAACACTCTCCCCTCTCGTTGCTATGCATCACCATGATCTTGCGTGTGCGTAGGAAAATTTTGAAATTACTACGTTCCTCAACATGATCATCTCATACAATAAATATAGCATCATGTCTTGACCATATCACATCACAACATGCCCTCCAAAAACAAGTTAGACGTCCTCTACTTTGTTGTTGCAAGTTTTACGTGGCTGCTACAGGTTGAGCAAGAACCATTCTTACCTACGCATCAAAACCACAATGATAGCTCGTCAAGTTAGTGTTGTTTTAACCTTCTCAAGGACCGGGCGTAGCCACACTCGGTTCAACTAAAGTTGGAGAAACTGACACCCGCCAACCACCTGTGTGCAAAGCACGTTGGTAGAACTAGTCTCGCGTAAGCGTACGCGTAATGTCGGTCCGGGCCGCTTCATCCAACAATACCGCCGAACCAAAGTATGACATGCTGGTAAGCAGTATGAATTGTATCGTCCACAACTCACTTGTGTTCAACTCGTGCATATAACATCTACGCATAAAACCAGGCTCGGATACCACTTTTGGGGAATGTAGTAATTTTAAAAAAATTCTCCTACGCACACACAGGATTATGGAGATGCATAGCAACGAGAGGGGAGAGTGTTGTCCATGTACCCTCATAGACCGTTAAGCGGAAGTGTTATGACAACGCGGTTGATGTAGTCGTACATCTTCAGGATCGACCGATCCTCAGTATCGAACGTACAACACCTCCGCGTTCAGCACACGTTCAGCTCGGTGACGTCCCACGAACTCACGATCCAGTAGAGCTCGGGGAAGAGTTTTGTCAGCACGACGGCGTGGTGACGATGTTGATGAAGTTACCGCAGCAGGGCTTCGCCTAAACACCGCTACAGTATGATCGAGGTGGATTATGGTTGAGGGAGTCCTGGATTAGGGGGTGTTCGGGTAGCCAGACTATACCTTCAGCCGGACTCCTGGACTATGAAGATACAAGATTGAAGACTTCATCTCGTGTCCGGATGGGACTTTCCTTGGCGTGGAAGGCAAGCTTGGCGACGCGAATATTCAAGATCTCCTACCATTGTAACCGACTCTGTGTAACCCTAACCCTATCCGGTGTCTATATAAACCGGAGGGTGGTAGTCCTTAGGCAATCAACTCCATACACAACAATCATACCATAGGCTAGCTTCTAGGGTTTAGCCTCCTTGATCTCGTGGTAGATCTACTCTTGTACTACCCATATCATCAATATTAATCAAGCAGGAGCTGGGTATTACCTCCATCGAGAGGGCCCGAACCTGGGTAAAACAAAGTGTTCCCTGCCTCCTGTTACCATCCGGCCTAGACGCACAGTTCGGGACCCCCTACCCGAGATCCGCCGGTTTTGACACCGACATTGGTGCTTTCATTGAGAGTTCCTCTGTGCCGTCACAATCAGGAAGGATGCCTCCTCCCATCTTTAAAGACGGCGCCGTTGCTAAGGGAGCCTTGGTTGTCGGCCAAACCCTCCGGCTAGGTGGTTTCCTCATGACCGCCTGTTCGGCTGTTGCGCCGACGGTGACCTCTCGGGTCATCAAAAGCAACCTACACGTCAGCTCGGAGCTCGTCGAGCAGCTAGATCCAATGGAGCTCTCTTCCGTAAACGAGCTCTTGGATCGCATCGCCGCCCTGGGGGTCGCTACGGATTACGACCAGGTTGGGCTTAAACCCGATCTAAGAGAAATTAACTCTCCCCAAGTCACCCACCACGTTGTCGTCGTAGAGGCGCAGTGCGGCGACCCTTCATCTATTTTAAGGACTAGCTACGTCCGAATTCCCGACTCCTCCAAGCCGGATACCTGCGGAGAGGAGGATGTAACTCAAGACCTGAGCTTAAGATCAGGCAACGGGCTAGATTCGTTGGACAACATCCAAGAATCCGAACTTCAGAGTTCAGAAACTCTTCGGCCTCCGAATCTTGGATTGGTGAGGTTTCAGATTCAACGACACCCGCCCACCCGAACATAAGCGATCTCTCCCAAATCAGGCAGAGGCCCGAGGAAACAGTACATCATTACTGGGCCAGATTCCTCCTGGTTATGAACAGGATAAAGGATTGCCGCGAGGGAGACGCAATCTCAATTTTCTGTAGTAATTGCACGGACGAGGGAATCCTTAACGCCGTAAGTCGTCGTGATATTACACGCGTCGCTGACTTGGCGTCCATAGTACAAAAATACTGTGCGATGGAAAGCGCCTGGAAAACCGAAATAAAATTTTGGGATAATCCGGCCTTGAATAGTAATCCCGTCCGAACTAAGAGGGTGCATCATCATAAGACACCCGGGATAAACACCAAAAAGCCAAAACCCTCTACAGGGCATGGAACCGTACTGGAAAGGTGGCTTGATGGACCCTGTAGAATTCACAGTACAGAGGACGCCACACCAACTCACAGCCTTAGAGCATGTTGGATACTCCAGCAGGTGGCCAAAATTGGTGAGGACCTCTTAATCTTGGAGGCCGCAGAAAGCCAGCCCGAGGACACCAGTACCGTTCTCACAGTCTTCGAGACTTTCGCATCAAACAATATGCGAAAAAGAACACTCCGCAGCCTCGCCGAAGTCTATCAAGTTGCAACAATAAATCCATGGAGCGACACTGCTATTACCTTCAATGCAAGTGATGAACCTAGATTCCGAACAGCCCGAGCACCAGCCGCATTGGTCCTCAGTCCCATAGTGGACGGCTTTCGCCTCACCAAGGTGCTCATGGATGGAGGCAGCGGACTGAACCTCATTTATGAGGAAACCCTTCAAAAAATGGAAATAGACTGGAACCGCATCGAGCGAAGCAGCACAACCTTTAGAGGAATAATCCCCAGTCGGGAAGCGCGCTGCACAGGAAAAATCACACTAGATGTGGTGTTCGGCATGCCGGATAATTACAGGTCCGAAGAAGTCACGTTTCAGGTGGCCCCGTTTAAGAGCGGACATCACGCTTTACTAGGGCGGGAAGCATTCACAATCTTCCAAGCAATACCCCATTACGGGTACATGAAGCTTAAGATGCCCGGGCCGAATGGAATTATCACTCTAGCTAGTGATCCGGACATAGCACTCCGCGCCGAAAACAAGACGGCCGCATTAGCCCTTGAGGCGCTATCCGAAGCCTTAGCGGCCGAGGAACTGACTGCGCTGTGCTCCATGGTTAACAGGGATGATGTGATACTCGATAAGAGATCCAAATCCACATCCTTCAAGCCAGCCGACGAAATAGTCAAATTCCAGGTCCATCCAACGGACCCCAACAAAACAGCTTCAATCGGGGCACGACTGAACCCTGATGCAGACGCCGCACTGCGAGAGTTCCTACGAGAGAACTGGGACATCTTCGCCTGGCACCCTTCAGACATGCCAGGGATCCCACGCAGGCTGGCCGAACACAGCTTAAATATCCTAAAAGGATTTAAACCTGTCAAACAAGCCCTTCGGCGTTTTTTCGAACCTAAGAGACATGCTATGGGAGAGGAGCTAGCCAAGCTATTAGAGGCCGGATTCATCAGAGACATAAAACATCCGGACTGGCTAGCAAACCTGGTGATGGTACCAAAGAAGGACAAATCCTGGCGCCTGTGTGTCGATTTTAAAGACCTTAACAAGGCTTGCCCAAAGGATCCCTTCCCCCTCCCCCGCATCGATCAAATTATCGATGCCACCGCAGGACACGATTTGTTGTGTTTCCTCGACGCATACTCCAGTTACCATCAAATCAAGATGGCAGAATCAGACCAAGCTGCAACAGCATTCATCACACCATACGGCCCATTCTGCTTCAACACAATGCCCTTCGGGCTAAAAAACGCCGGCGCAACATATCAGCGCATGATCCAGACATGTCTGGCAAACCAGATCGGCAAAACAGTGGAGGCGTATGTGGATGATGTGGTCGTCAAATCAAGACATGTCGAATCCCTAGTAAACGACTTGAGGCTTACATTCGATAACCTCTGACAATATGACATCAAGCTCAACCCAGATAAATGCGTCTTTGGCGTTCCAGCCAGAAAGCTCTTGGGTTTCATTGTATCCGGTAGAGGAATTGAAGCAAACCCAGCCAAGATTCGAGCTTTGTCACAATTGGATGTCCCAAAGGACCTTAAACAAATACAAAAATTAACCGGGTGCGTGGCGGCTTTAAGCCGCTTCATCTCCCGCTTGGGAGAAAAGGCACTACCCCTTTATCGCCTCCTTCGGTGCACCGAACACTTCGAGTGGATGGATGCCGCCACGGCCGGACTTGATGAAATAAAAGCCATATTGGCAACAAACCCAGTCCTGGCCGCGCCAATCACCGGCGAACCAATGTTATTGTACATTGCAGCAACACACCAAGTTGTCAGCGCAGTGCTCGTTGTCGAGCGGGAAACGGACGGACACAAATTCCCGCTTCAAAGGCCGGTCTACTACGTGTCCACTGTCCTCACTCCATGCAAATCACGGTACCCGCATTATCAAAAGATTGCATACGTGGTATTCATGGCATCCCGGAAGCTACGACACTAATTCAAGAGTGTTCCATAACAGTAGGCTCGGAAGTGCCACTAAACGATATTATCAACAACCGCGATGCAACGGGCCGGATTGCAAAATGGGCCATCGAGCTCCTCCCGTTCGACATAACCTATAAGCCATGGCGAGCTATTAAATCGCAAGTTTTGGCCGACTTCGTCGCAGAATGGACGGAGGCCGAGCTCCCTAAAGAGTATGGCACATATTCAAACTGGATTATGCATTTCGACGGCTCCAAAATGTTGGCTGGACTGGGGGCTGGCGTCGTCCTGACGTCCCCCACAGGAGACACAGTCCAATATGTGCTCCAGATCATGTACACGGATTCCAACAATGCAGCCGAATATGAGGCCCTCCTACATGGTCTCCGGATAGCAGTATCCATGGGTATCCAGCGCCTAGAGGTACGCGGGGATTCAAACCTCGTGATATCCCAAATAAATGGAGACTTCGACGCCAAGGACCCAAAAATGGCAGCTTACCGCAACGCCGTCCTAAAAATGTCAGCTCGGTTCGAAGGGCTGGAGTTTCACCATATAGCCCGAGAAAACAATCAAGCAGCGGACGTCCTGGCACGCATCGGAGCAAGACGCGATGCAGTCCCCCCTAACATCTTTTTGGAAAGATTGTTCAAGCCATCCGTAGCATGGGAGGGGGAACCCGCAAATAACAGCCCGGACCCAGCCGCACCACTCGACGCCGAACAATCTGACACAATTTGAGGCTCTGCCAATGAAATTACACCTTCAGCCCACGTAATAATGGCGGTTATCGCCCCGTGGACAGAACCATTCCTAGCCTACCTTACTAGGCAGGAACTCCCAGAGGACCAAAACGAGGCCCGCTACATAGTGCGGCGATCTAAAGCCTATAGTGTCCATGAGGGAGAGATTTATAAGAAAAGCACTACCGGAGTCCTTCAAAGGTGCATCTCCGAAGAGGAAGGGCGGAACCTTCTGGCTGAAATTCATGCCGGACTCGATGGTCACCACGCCGCTGCTCGGTCCCTTGTTAGCAAGGCTTTCCGTACAGGCTTTTATTGGCCGACGGCCCGGGCAGACGCTTAGGACCTAGTCCAACGATGCGCTGGTTGCCAATTTTTTGCCAACCAAAGCCATATGCCACCCACCGCACTCCAAACTATACCCATCACCTGGCCTTTTGCGGTCTGGGGGCTTGACATGGTCGGACCCCTTAAAGGTGGGACCGATAGGAAAAAATACTTACTGGTCATGGTGGATAAATTCACCAAATGGATAGAAGCCAAGCCTGTTAAAACGGTCGAATCCGGACCTATGATAGACTTCATATCCGGGGTTGTACACCGTTATGGCGTCCCCCACAGCATCATAACCGATAACGCTACAAACTTTACCGCCGACGAGGTAAAACTCTGGTGCAAAAACATGGGCATCAAGCTCGATTATGCTTCCGTTTATCACCCACAAACCAACCGCCAGGTCGAACATGCAAATGGTCTTATCATGAGCGGCATCAAACCCAGACTGGTGCAGTCCCTCAAGGAATCTAACACGCACTAGGTAGAGGAGCTCGACTCCGTGCTATGGGGGCTACGGACCACGCCAAATCGCACCATCGGATACACACCATTTTTTATGGTGTACGGCGCAGAGGCAGTTCTGCCCTGCGACATAATTCATGACTCACCTAGAGTGCGCATGTACGAAGAAAGAGAAGCCGAGCTTGATCGGTAGGACAACTTGGACACCCTGGAGGAGGAGTGTGACGTGGCAAAAGCCCGTTCCGCATTTTATCAACAGCAGGCCCGAAGATATCAAAGCAGAGAAGTACGAGCCAAAAATTACAATGTTGGCGAACTAGTTCTACGCCTGTCGGATAAGAAAAAGGACAAACTCAAGCCCAAGTGGGAAGGTCCATTCATAATCGACCAAGTCCTGACTGGCGGGGCGTACCGCCTGCGAGATGCATCGGATAACCGACTCGAGCCGAACCCGTGGAACGCCACCTGTCTCCGAAGATTCTATGCCTAGCGCCGGACTCTGTGTTCGTCTCCTTCCTTTGTCCATTTTTTGCATTTTTCTGTCTTACATTTCTTTCCTTCCCCTCTTTTCTTTTATAGCCCTTAAAGGCTCATCTAGTGACATGCCACTCGCGCTCATTAAACCTGGGGGCTTCTTTAACAGAAGCTTATTTATACGGGCTTCACGCCCAACACATGCGTCAAACTTCCGCATGTACCTTTTTCTTCACCATTATATGCATCGATATGACTTAAGTTTTGGCCAAGCTGGGTTGCCTGGCTCCTGTGCTTACCCCTACGTTCCCGATTGTTCGGCTAGGCGGTAAAGGGAGCACCTTTGCGATTGTTACTGCCGGGTCAGTCGGATGTGTACCTCAGACTGGGTGAAGCCGAAAGCTAGCGTTCTTAAGGGAATATTCGGTCGGTGAGATAAAAGATGATCTTTTTACTCATTTTATGCGCCCCCGGATGCTTTTTTCTGCGTCTTTTACGCAGTCCGGACATGCACTTTAGGGCATGCCTCCCAGCGAAAGGAACCCCTAACGGAACTATTCTCTCTGGAAGATGTTTCTTACTAACCATGTAATATAACATAACTAGTTGGGCACTTGTCTGATAAAGCACTAATGACCCCTACGCCTGGTCTCCACGCATACCACGGTTCTTATATAACCGCTATGGTATTCGGACACACTCCGGACCGTCAGGTCCCGAGGTTGAAGCGAAAAGGTCGGCAACGACAAACGATCTACAATCCGGCTAGAAGGCATTACACATGTCAATTCAAAATTACATAGTCATTCTGACTAATTGTATTCCTCTTCTATACCATCTAACATGCTGTCTAATTTACAGTCCTGCTGGGAATACTTTGCGGCTAACTCTACTTGGCCGTATACTAAGCTTACAGGGATCTCCTTCCCGTCAGGCCCCACTGGTCCGACCTCGGCCATGTGGTTTGGGTCAGACTTCATAAAACGGGTCTTCACCATGGCCCAGGCCTCCCTAGCGCCTTGTCGGCAGGCCGATATCTTCCATAACCGGAAGCGCCGCCGAGCTCCCTTCAGCTTCTCCGCAAGCTCTCCAAGGCCCTCGGGCATGGAGTGGGCAGGCCATAAGGCTTGGGCAACGCCTCGCATCGCCTGCCGAATTCGCTCGTGCAGTTGCATGAGTTCGGGAAGAAGGTCACCCGTAGAACCGGGCATCTCCTCTGCAGGACGACCTGTGAGCATACCTACAGACATTACTCTGTTAGTCGACTTCATCGCCGAACTCTTTTTTCAAAGTTCGTTCAAGCACTTACTAAAAATGCCGCGTCGAAGCCGCTGATTCTCCTTCGTGGAGTCCGACAGCTGGCCACGAACATCTTTAAGTTCGACGTCCAGCTTGGTGTTGGCATCCTGAAGATCATTCTTCTCTCGCCTCACCTTTGTCAACATACTCTCACCGGCCTTTACCCGGCGTAAGAGTTGTTGCTTGTCCGGATCTAGTCCGGCGCCATCTGCAATATGACTTGTCAGATTTGCACCCACACCGCACAATACTAATCTTTCGAAGTGTATCTTACCTGAGGGGGTCTCTTTGGGCTCCCCTGCTGCGGCTAGTGCGGCCTCTAGTTGGGCCTTGCACTTTTCCAGCTCCTGGGACAGTACGGTATTCTTCTCTGTAAGAAGCTGCATAATAAATGATCCTTAAATCAGTTGTTCTAACTGTTTCAAGTCTCGGGGGCTACTGGTATATATATATATATTTGACCAAAATTTTCTTACCCGTATGTCTTTTACATACTGCTCCGTGGCTCTGGCTAAACCATTTTGAGCGGCACGGAGGTACGCATCTCCCGAATTAAAGGCATCTAAAGCCTCTTGGGAGAAACAAGCATCGCGTAGAACTATCCAGCGACGCGTGTGGTTCATGGCACTCTCCACTTCAGAATTTGTGGCAGACAGCCTGTCCGCATCCTCTGTCGGAGGAGCGTCCGGTGCGCGCCTTGTGCTTGCCTCCGCTTCCTGGCCAGACGTTGGAGCCTGGCTGGTGGAGGCGCGATTGGCAACCTCTCCGGATGTAGTCCGGCGAGGTCTCTTCATTCTGAAGATAGCACGAACGTTAATATGCCCTGACAGAATAACACCAGGGAAACAGAGGGTGCGCTATACCTTTGCTTCGGCATCTCAGTTCGGACTACATTCCTTTTTGCCCCACGGGGCCCTGCGGCCCCTCGTTGGCTAGCCACCGCAGGTTCGGCCTCCTGCCTTGGAAATCTCCCCTACAAAACACGGTTGTCGTCAGAGACACCGGAATATGTGAGAGTGGAATCTCTCTCAAGGGAATGAGACTCCGGTTTCTATCACCTGGGAGGCCGGGATTAACCCTGGGTAATCAGCCGTGATGGCTACCAAGGTATTGTCCTTGCTTAGCTGATGGAATACCCCGTCGATAAGCTCCACTGATATGTCCGGGTCCTCTTCGGAGTCCGGATCGAGGGACCGTTCTGGGTCCTCAGGCTGTGGAGGGCGGCTGTTTATATCCTTTACCTCCTGTCGCAGTTCCTGCAATGAAGTCGTTAGACTACATATCTAACCGTGGGAGTATAAAACAAACGGGCAAGCGCAATTATTCACTTACCCAACTTGGAGGATCGTACATAGTAAATCCGGCCTGCGGATTGACGCGGAGGAATTCCTCCTTTTCTCCCTTGTACAAAGAGGATAAGATCTTTACTAGGGCGGCAGCTGAGGCTGGCCCCTTACGACCGTAACGTGTGGCGTCATCCTCCCTGTTGAAATCCCACATGGGGTGGCCTCTATATTGAAGCGGCTGCACCCCCCGCATAATGCATGCGACCATGACTCCAATCATGGTTAGTCCGGAATGATCCAACAGTCTTATCCGTCCCATCAGGTAAAGGACGTCTCTGTCACTTTCTCTCTGAGAGCTCCGCGGACGCCAGCTCAAGCGTTTCTTCAATGGAGCACTGTTGAACTCAGGGAGACCGACCCGGATAGGGTCCGGTAGCAGGACGTCATCTATATAAAACCATTCCGAAGGCCAGTCCTCGGACGCCTTCTTTGGGGTTCCGGATAGGTATCCAGTCCCGGCGATGCGCCATACTTCGGCTCCGCCCACTTGGTATATAGACCCCTTTTAAGAACGGGGCACCAGGCAGAATAACCTCTTCCATAGCGCGAAATGAGACTCAACGCCTAAAAATAGCTCGCAAAGGGCGACGAAACCCGCAATATGCAATACGGAGGCGGGCGTGAGATTGTGCAGCTGGAGGTCGTAGAACTCCAGAAGCCCACGGAGAAATGGATGAATTGGAAAACCCAGTCCCCTTATTAGATAGGGGACGAGGCACACCCGCTCTCCTTTAGAAGGATTGGGGGTGCTCTCCGCTTGTTTTCCGCCATTGTAGGTGGCGAGACCGGCTCGGATCGGGACCATGAATGCCTGAGGGAGAAATCCCTTGGCCTGAAGTGACGCTAACTTGCTGTGCGGGATGGTGCAACTCTCCCAGTCCCCGGGTTTGGGACCGGAGGGGCGAGGGGAGGAGCTGCGACGGTTGGCCATGTTGGAATGGACCTTTGCTGGAAGCGCTCTGATGATAACTCGTGGAGAGGAGAAGATGTGGTTTGGACCTAAATCCCCATCCCGTTAAATAGGCGGCTCATTTATACGGCTAGGGGCGTGGATGTAAAAACGCCCTGGCTTTTCGCATTCGTTTGACACATGGAAGATGGCCATTATTGGGCGTGGAAGCCGAGGAACACTACATTACAAAAATCGGACATTATTCCTATGGGTACACAAGATTTGGAGAAGAACCCGCCTTGCAATGCCGAACAATCTGCGCGCCGGACTCGTCGTCATTGAAGCCTGGTTCGAGGGCTACTGAGGGAGTCCTGGATTAGGGGGTGTTCGGGTAGCCGGACTATACCTTCAGCCGGACTCCTGGACTATGAAGATACAAGATTGAAGACTTCGTCCCGTGTCCGGATGGGACTTTCCTTGGCGTGGAAGGCAAGCTTGGCGACGCAGATATTCAAGATCTCCTACCATTGTAACCGACTCTCTGTAACCCTAACCCTATCCGGTGTCTATATAAACCAGAGGGTGGTAGTCCGTAGGCAATCAACTCCATACACAACAATCATACCATAGGCTAGCTTCTAGGGTTTAGCCTCCTTGATCTCGTGGTAGATATACTCTTGTACTACCCATATCATCAATATTAATCAAGCAGGAGTAGGGTATTACCTCCATCGAGAGGGCCCGAACCTGGGTAAAACAAAGTGTTCCCTGCCTCCTGTTACCATCCGGCCTAGACGCACAGTTCGGGACCCCCTACCCGAGATCCGCCGGTTTTGACACCGACAATGGTGGAGGGGGGCACCGCACACGGCTGGGAGAGATCTTTGTGATCAACTTGTCTCTAGAGGTGCCCCCTGCCCCTGTATATAAAGGAGCAAGGGGGAGGCCGACCGGCCCTTGTTGGCGCGCCTAGGAGGAGGAATCCTCCTCCTAGTAGGAGTAGGATTCCTCCCTTTCCTACTCCTACTAGGAGGGGGAAAGGCAGGGAGAGAAAAGAGAAGGAAAGGGGGGCGCCGCCCACCTTCTCCTAGTCCAATTCAGACAGGGGGAAGGGGGCGCGCTCCCTGCACTAGGCCGGCCCCTCTCTCTTTCCCTTATGGCCCAACAAGGCCCATTAGCCCCGGGGGGTTCCGGTAACCCCTCCGGTACTCCGGTAAAATCCTGATTTCACCCGGAACTATTCCAATGTCCAAATGTAGGCTTCCAATATATCAATATTTATGTATCGACCATTTCAAGACACCTCGTTGTGTCCGTGATCAAATCCGAGATGCTAAACTACCTTCGGTACATCAAAACATATAAACTCATAAAACCAATCGTCACAGAACTTTAAGCGTGCGGACCCTACGGGTTCGAGAACTATGTAGACATGACCGAGACACGTCTCCGGTCAATAACCAATAGCGGAACCTGGATGCTCATATTGGTTCCTACATATTCTACGAAGATCTTTATCGGTCAAACTGCACAACACTATACGTTGTTCTCTTTGTCATCGGTATGTTACTTGCCCGAGATTCGATCGTCGGTATCCCAATACCTAGTTCAATCTCGTTACCGGCAAGTCTTTTTACTCATTCCATAAACAACCCATAACTAACTCATTAGTTATCATGCTTGCAAGTCTTATAGTGATGTGTATTACCGAGAGGGCCCAGAGATACCTCTCTGACAATCGGAGTGACAAATCCTAATCTTGATCTATGCCAACTCAACAAGTACCATCGGAGACACCTGTAGAGCACCTTTATAATCACCCAGTTACGTTGTGACGTTTGGTAGCACACAAAGTGTTCCTCCGATATTCGGGAGTTGCATAATCTCATAGTCATAAGAACATGTATAAGTCATGAAGAAAGCAATAGCAGTAAACAAACGATCAAGTGCTAAGCTAACGAAATGGGTCAAGTCAATCACATCATTCTCCTAATGATGTGATCCCATTGATCAAATAACAACTCATGTCTATGGTTAGGAAACTTAACCATCTTTGATCAATGAGCTAGTCAAGTAGAGGCATACTAGTGACACTATGTTTGTCTATGTATTCACACATGTATTATGTTTCCGGTTAATGCAATTCTACAATGAGTAATAAACATTTATCATGAAATAAGGAAATAAATAATAACTTTATTATTGCCTCTAGGGAATATTTCCTTCATCATCCTCCCTTACGTCCACATCTACATGCCTCCTCCCATACGAACGGAGTGACACATCAAGACCTCGCCGCTAGAACATGGAAACCCCTCGACTTCTACCCACTGGATTCCAGGCACACATGTTAGCGAACCCTAACTTCCACCGAAATTTGTCCAACTACTTCTCTATGAGCCGAGTCTCCGCCAAGAATAACACATCGTGATCCTCCACTCTCCCCAACTCGAGGAGAGATCGAACTGTTGGGCCATTCCCAAGTCCCAGGCAGTTCCAACTAATGATTTTCATTGTGTCCCGGACGATATCTCTTCAGTAGCATTGTTGACTTCCCCTTTCTCGCTAATGATTGTTGCCACTGCCTCCTCCATCAACCTCCCCTTGTTTGCGTCCTCCTCCATCCCTATATCTTGCTCCTCATGGATCCTTTTCTGACCCACTATTTTCTCCGTACTTAGCCCTGACTCCCTCTTTTTATCCTCTCTCTTGAGCTTCCGGTGAAACTTCCCAATCTTCTTGGGGTTTTGGTTTTCACCCGCCCCCTGCTGTCTCCCACCTCTGTTACCACCTGCGACTGCACCACTTGGTCCTTCTTCCTTGAGTCTGCTGCAACCCCGAGGGGCGATTCATGTGACTTCTCCCCAGTATCCACCTTCTGCCCATGCAAGACCACTCTTTTCCATAGTCTGTCTTGTCCTTTGTAACTAGTTCCTGTGAAGCTGACGCATTCATATCCAACCTCCTCGGATTACCCCCACGCGCTGGTTTGTTGCTTAACTATTTTACATGGCTCGTCACCTCCTCCTCACCTTCAACTCTGCCTCCTTTACCACCAGTCTCCCGACCACCATCCTTTCTCCAAGATAAGCTATCACTACCACTCCCACTTCCTCATCTTCCACTCGAACGGCTATACCCATAGTTTTGGTTCCCTCCCACACTACCACCTTTTGCCTTCCAGTTGCGGTCATCTTCATTGACAAACCTCCTTCTCCCAATATCTGTTCTCAGCCAAGGACCAAACTAAGGGTTCTCTCCTTCGTTCATTCTGATGGAACATTCCTTCGCGACATGTCCAATAAAACAACATGTGTAGCAAAAGTCAGGAAGGTATTCGTACTCAAACCGACACCAGAGCCCCTCTTCCTACTCTTCCTCCTTCCCATCTATACTCATTTTCTTCTTTCTCTTCTGTGGTTCCTTGTCATTCTCATCATCTAGGGGGAATCCCCTCATAATTGGTTTACCTATGTTCATCCTGATCTTCACTCGCAGGAACTTTCCAATCACTTTCCCATCCATGCCAGCATCCACCTCAACAAACCGCCCAATGATGTTCCCTATCCCCTCCGCTGTATCCTCATTCGTCATACCAAGGGTAAGACTGAAGATTCTCACCCATAAAGGAATTTCATTGAAATCGTAGTCCTCGATCCTTTTGCTTGGATCATAGTCCTCCACCATAACAAGATCTTTGTCAAACATCCACAGCCCGTCCTCCAAAGCCTTCCGCTTCTCGGACTCCTGCTCGAAGGTGAACACAAACCTATTGTCCCCGGCCTCCTTGCAGTCGACCCCTTTTATTGGGCACTAGATCCGCCCCAAGGAGAGGCAGATCGCATCCGGATGAGCTAGCTTCTCGTACACCACCGTCCCAACCGCCTGGAGATCAGTTGCCTTCCCTACCAAACGGATCTTGACTCCTTTCCTCTCCTCCCCCGACAACTTCAGGCTCCTCAGCCCCGCTACTCCCTCCATCTTCCTCCTACAGACCAAGAGCCACCGTCGCACGCCGCCTAAGGTTTTGGTGTATTACGACCGTGCGCCCTAGGAAGCACACCGAAGGTTTTGGGGGGGATGGGTTTACGACAAGACCTACGTGGGGGCGAGATGAGAGCGATCTGAAGAGCACATGATGGTTACGATCGATCATGGACGAGAACAAGGGTGCGCAAAACGCCCAAACCCTAGTCGCCCCCGAGATCGTCGGAGTGGAACATGAACCATCACCAGGAGGGACAGACTCAATATGTGCCCATCTATACAAGGAAATTGATTCCATGGCAAAAGGTGCGGCGACCTAGAGCCCATCTTAAATAAGGGCCCAATATATCTATATACATAAATTATAAGAATATAGATTGCAGAACAAAAAAGTCAACACGGACAAGGGCATATGCCCCCTTCCTTAACGCATTTCACCTCATTGTATTTATTCAATAGTTATTTATAATTGAGTACATTATAATCAATATTTGCATCATATAATCACATATAGATGGTGTGTTGAGACTTTATTTGTCAAGTAAAATTATGTTTTTATGTTAATTCCTTTTTATTTTTCATGATATATGATATATATTGTTGAAACTATATATGTTACTAATGTTAAAGTTCATTGTTCTAAATAGCACCAGGGCCTCCATAATGCTAGGGGTGGCTCCGCCTCTTCTCTACTACTTGTATCCACGGTGGTCTAGCTATCTCAACATCTATAATCTTTTGCTGCTAACTATCTGTGTGCATCGACTTCTCCGGGTGCTCTCTCTGTACTCTGTTTTGTTAAAACTCTGAGGAAAATGTGGAACACTTACAGAAAGGCAGTGGCTGTCTGGAAGTCGCTGGCGGAGATCATGAACGCGCCCGCGGTGGCCGCGAGGAGGGCCTGCATGAGGCACGTCACGAGAGAACAACACGCCCCCTGCTCTGGATGCATTAGGAGCAGGCGGGTCACTAAATAAATATATTTGCAGCCGCCGCCGCATCCGGAGCAAGGTGCGGGCCTTGTCCCTGTGCTGCCTTCACCTCCATCGGAGCCGGTGTCGGGTGCACCACCGGATGGCTTGGTCACGGGAAGATGGCGTCGCCTTGCTCCATGCAACACACGCGACGACGATGGAGGGCTAGAAGCAATGGGGGCGAAGGGGGCGAGCTGGTCGACGGAAGGAGCTGCCCCTGTATCAGCGGGGGAGCGGATGCGAGACTCAAATCACTCGAAATCCAGGGAGGGATGGCACACTCCCATTTTAGAATTCCTATTGATATTGAAGAAAACACCATGTGCGATATTAAAAGAGGTACCATGCTTGCCGAATTGATTGAACATACCTCTTTAGTTATATGGGACGAGGCGCTGATGACACATAGCAAATGTTTTGAGAGAGTTGATAGGTCACTGCGAGACATCCTTGCTGCCTCCGACCCATCAGCAGCAGACAAACCGTTTGGTGGCTTGGTGTTTGTTCTTGGCGGCGACCTTAGCACTAGTAGAAAACGGAGCTTTAAAACCGGTTCGTAAGGGTCTTTAGTGCCGGTTCCATAACCGGCACTAATTGGTGGGCACTAAAGGCCCCCCCTTTAGTACCGGTTCGGCACGAACCGGCGCTAAAGTGCCACCACGTGGCGTGAGCTCGCGCCCTGGTATGGGGGACCTTTAGTACCGGTTGGTGTTACCAACCGGTACTAAAGATTTTTTTTTGAAAATTTTGGAAAAAAAATTTGATTATTTTTTTTCAATTTTTAATTTTTCTGAATTATTTGGTGATTTAGTCTCTAATCACCTCTCTTAACTGCTCAAGTGTGGATCACTCATTTCAAATCATCTAACTTCCCGACCGGTCACCCATCCCTCTCACTACTCCAGCCCAAGCACGCTTAACTTTCGGGTTCTATTCTCCTTCGTTTCCAAGTCTGCACTTGTTGTTTTCCTGACAATAGTAAGATGTCAATCCTATTAACCCTCGGGAGTTTAGCTTGAGCATGAAGTCACACATTTCACTGTTTGAGTTTGAAACTATTATTCTAAAAAACAGTAATTATTTAGTAACACTAATATTTCTTGAATAAGTTTGACCATAGTTTGACCACAGTTTGACCATAGTTTGACCAGATTTGACCAAAATTCAAAAAATTGAAATAATTATTTAGTAACACTAATATTCTTGAATAATTATGTAGTAACATTAATACTTCTTGAATAAGTAGTTTGACCAGATTTAACAATTTTTTTAAAAAAACTTAAATTTGATCATATCTTTTTTTCCTTTTGGAATTTGAGGGTTCTAAAAAATTGCAAATAGGCTGTAGGCTGTTTCCATCGGATGCGGATTTTCGTGCTGAATTTTTTGATATATTATATGTTTTTTTTTCGACATCGTATGCAAAAGTTATAGCCATTTTACATTTTCCCTACACTTTTTGCAAAACATGTCCAAATTTAAGTTTTCAAATTTTCCTAACGTGTAGATGTAGTAATATAACTACCTCTCGAAGAATTTTATTTGAAGAAGTTTTTATCATTTTCTTTTGATTTTTTCAAAACTGAAATGGCGATACACGCGAGGGGGGGAGGGGAGGGGGGTAGAGTTTGAAAATTGCCCTATAGTGCCGGTTTGTGTCTTCAACCGGGACTATAGGTTAAGACTCTGTAGTGCCGGTTGGTGACACAAACCGGTACTATAGGTTAGACCTTTAGTATCGGTTTGTGTCACAAACCGTCACTAAAGGTGCTCGTGGGGCCCTGGCCTGACGCCAGCTTGCCACCACCCCTTTAGTACCGGTTCGTGGCACGAACCGGTACTAAAGGTTCATTACGAACCGGCGCTAATGCATAGCCATTCGAACCGGCACTATTGATCACATTAGTGCCGTTTTTTACAAACCGGCACTAATGCACTTCACGTTTGACCCTTTTTCTACTAGTGTAGGTAGATATTACCAGTTATTGAGGAAGGTACAAGACCACACATAGTGAATGCCACTGTCACAAAATCTCCCTTGTGGGTAAGATACTCACTTTGGCCCTGTTTGGATCCAGGGGTTAGAGTTAGTTTGGGTTAGTTTGGACTTAACTAACCCAAAAATATCCAAACAGGAGGGTTAGTTTGGGTTAGATGCATCTAACCCATTCAAAAAATCTAACCCACCCAAGAGGTGCTTATTTGGGTTAGTTCTTCTCAAGATCACTAAAAACACACATTTTTCTCTCGCTCTTCCCGCGGCAGATCCCTCCCCACTTCCTCGAAGCTTCTCGTCCTCTCCCTCCCTCCCTTTCGCACCGTCCGTGAAGGCGCCTCGCCGTATCCGCGCTCCATCTAAACCCTGCCATCCAAACACCTCTTTGGCTAGAGTTAGTTTAGGGTTAGTTCAGGGTTAGAATCTAACTCTAACCTCTAACTGAGTTAGAGTATCCAGACAAGGTTTATCTACTAGTAATATGCAACTATCCTGTGGGGGGTTAGATGAAACTTCCCGTGCTGAACTGACAGATTTCAGCCAGTGGGTGCTTGATTTAGGAAATGGAGCTCTACCTGCAGGTTTTATCTATGTTGTGCCTACGAGTGTGCTGGTAACCTCATCACTTCAATAAGAGGTTACCAGACCACATGTGTTCTGTCTAACTAAACACCACACACTTTATCGATGTCTAGAGAAGACCTGTAACCGAACACCATGCGTGCATTTGTTCTCAACCAAGTCAGAGAGGACATAAGCAAACTACATGCAGAACATGGTTTTTAGCTTGCATTTGCTTAGCCAGCCGAGTTGAGAAAAAAAGAAGACCAAAAGGGCGAGAAACACCATTGAAATATCCAAACCTCATGGGATCGAATCCAACTTGTCCGGGACACAAGACTATGTCCCTACCACTAAACTACATTCAGCTATCTAGGCCCAATTAAATCACACATGGAAGAGGGAGTACATGCTATCAAACGCACCCGCTCTAGCAAAAAATCTTGTTAAACAATTGAAGGTCGCAAAGCCTCGACGGTTTTAGAGTATGGTTAATACTATAGTCAGCAATTAGGTATAAGTAGTTGGCATGTCATTTATAGCCAACATAATAGTTGGTTTAAATATGTACGTACTATTTTATTAATGACAGACCCATCTTACGATCTCACAAAGTGTCTTGGCGTCGTGCTATAGCTGGTTCTTATTCTACAACTCGGTTTTATTCTCTCTCCTTCAACTGAACAAAGATATAGAAGTAGCATTCATTATAGTCTGCTTATATCATCTTATTATACCTGCTGAGGGCATGTACAATGCATAGCCTTAGGATGATGTCTCGCATGTCATGTAGGATCGGATATGAGTAAAATATGCTTGGATAGGGAAATGGAATCCTCTCCAGGAGGCGGGTGCTTGAAGAGAAAAAATATGGTCCGGGGTCAAAAGCTGAAAAAGTTAGAGTGAAAAGTAAAAATGCATGTGTACTAAAGTCTTTATTTTCTATTTCTTAATAAGACCCACTAGTGATAGCTCGCATTGAAAAAAAAAATAAATGTAAATATTTCAAACTACTTTTTGTCATGAGGCATCTGTATCCATATGCCACCATTATACATGCCCTGAATATACTGTCCCAATCCAGCTGCCGCACCAACAAAGAAAAAAGTCCAGCTGCCGCTGCAAATCCACGGGGGCTTCATTACACGGCGCGAGACGCCGTCGTCGTCGCGGTCAAAACCGTGGTGCTACCCTGGAAGACCAATGAACGGCGCGGTTAGCATGAAGCACGATTCCATGAGCAAGACAAGTGCATTGCTTCCCCGTCAAACTTGGGCACATCCCGCCCACAGCATATTACCCTCCACCGCAAAGCCAAACTGAATCTACAAATACCGGGCAAAAAGACACCTTCTACCATTTCCAGGCAAGAAGTGGCTTTGACCTGAATTCTTTGCGTTCCTTTCCGGGGCCGCCAAGCCAACACATCAGACGGGCTGGGCCGGTAGGCTTACACACCGACCTTTAAGTTAAGCCCAGTCCATCGAGGGCGTCCCGTCGTCAAGTTCACCCCCTCCACCACCATCCCCATCCCACCAGACCACGCTAAACCCTATTACCGCCTCCCCTCGCCGCCAGCCCGCCACCGCCGCGATGTCGTCGGAGCCCGCGCCTGCACCCGCCTCCGCCTCCACGGAGGAGCTCGAGGCCGACCTCTCTGCCGCGACCATCAGCAAGAAGCAGCTGAAGAAGGACGCGCGGAAGGCCGAGAAGGCCGGGAAGGCGTCGCAGCGCCAGCAGCAGCAGCAGCCGCAGGCGGAGGAGGCCGACCCCTTCGCGGCCAACTACGGCGACGTCCCCGTCGAGGAGATCCAGTCCAAGGCCATCTCCGGCAGGTCCTGGACCGACATCGGCGACCTCGACGAGGCCGCCGCGGGCCGCTCCGTGCTCATCCGCGGCTCCGCGCAGACGCTGCGCCCCGTCAGCAAGAAGATGGCCTTCGTCGTGCTGCGCCAGAGCATGAGCACCGTGCAGTGCGTGCTCGTCGCCAGCGCCGACGCCGGCGTCAGCACGCAGATGGTGCGCTTCGCCACCTCCCTCAGCAAGGAGAGCATCGTCGACGTCGAGGGCGTCGTCACCCTCCCCAAGGAGCCCCTCAAGGCCACCACGCAGCAGGTCAGTCGTCTTATCTGGCCCAGTTTGCTTGTTTCTCGTCATCGGTAGCAACCATCATCCGCATAGTTAGATGGTTGTTTTGTAACCTTCCTTATTTGATTCGAATTGTTGTCGCCTAATTCGGAATATCAAGTGCACGCTCGTTACAATTTCGTTTTGTTTGTGTGTTATATATGGTGTGCCTAGCTGATGAATTGTTTGTCTGTTCCTTTGGACTGGCAGGTCGAGATCCAGGTTAGGAAGGTTTACTGCATCAATAGGGCGATCCCCACACTTCCGATCAACCTTGAGGACGCAGCCCGTAGTGAAGCAGAATTCGAGAAGGCTGAACAAGTACGTCCGTTGCAAATTCTTCCATTCGCCTTCTTCCTCTTTGCATGAGGCGCCCAGTTTTTGCTCTACGATTCTTATCCTTGCCATGGTTACAGAATGGAGAGAAGCTGGTACGTGTTCTCCAGGACACACGGTTGAACTATCGAGCTATCGATCTGCGGACACCTGCGAATCAAGCAATCTTCCGCATCCAATGCCATGTTGAGAATGTGAGTACTATTTGTCCTTGTTTGTACTGACCGACTGTTACATTTCATGCAGCAAGGCATACTGCCGTAACAAATAGCATGTTCTGTTATGTCTAGCACCACGTGCGTTGTTATTATTAAATAGAAGCAGGCCCTGTCGCCGTTCATTCTTTCATCTTAGTATCTCCATCTACCAGCAAAAGGCACCTTGCACAAAACTATATTTAACATGCAGCATTAGATATTGTTCATCAAAACTATGCTTATGTTCGTGACATTCATGTGGCATCTCATGCAGATAGATTTTATTATGTACTCCCTCCGTTCCTAAATATAAGTCTTTTTAGAGATCTCAATATGGACTACATATGGATGTATATAGACGGTAGTTTAGGGTGTAGATTCACTCATTTTGCTTTGTTAGTAGTCCATATTGGAATCTCTAAAAGGACTTCTATATTTAGGAACGGAGGAAGTATTTCTGTAGCATGTAATGTTTATTGTCAAGGACCTCGGTGCCCAAGACAGCAGGACCTCGACTACGTAGCTCGTAGTCTCGGTAGATAGGAGCGCTAGGGTTTTTGCCTAACTGCTCAATGGTGCGGGAGATGAGATTGGGAGCAGAGGGAGAGATAGGAGATAATGATTTATTGCTTGCGTCAAAGGGTGCAGATTACAGGATATATAAAGGCCTTATGGGCTTCTAACAAACTAGGAAACTAACTACTCCTGGACTCTAGGAACCAACGTAGGATCAGGACTCCTTGCCCCGATCATGCCTGGCCAGCTGTGGCCGTCGGCTGCTGCTCCTGGGCGCGTGACCCGCGCCTGTACGCAGCGCCCCACATGACATCTCTCCCCCCCTCGACGAACAGCTCGTCCTCGAGCTGAAAAGTGGGGTAGCGCTCGACGAAACTGTCAAGATCCTCCCATGTTGCCGACGAAGCAGCCTCGCCCTTCCAGTGGACAAGGAGCTGGCGAACGCTGCGTGCGAGGCGTGAACGAGTCACGCGTTCTGGTTCCGGAACAGCCGCACCGTTGTGGATTGGAGGCAAACCCGGCGGTGCAGTTGGAGGCGTGCCAAAGAACTTCTTGAGGAGGCCCACGTGGAACACATCATGGAGGCGCGAGCGCACGGGTAGCTCAAGGCGGTAGGCGACGTCGTTGACGACCTCGGAAATGCGGTACGGCCCGTAGAAGCGTGGCTTGAGCTTGCCCCTGGTCGGCAAGTTGAGAGAAGATGCGGCGCGCTGGTGAAGACGAAGCCACACCCAATCGCCCACTACATGCCTGACGTCGCGATGGCGTCTGTCGTAGTAGGACTTGTAGACCGCCTGCGCCTGCTGTAGTCGGTAGCGGACATCAGCGAGTAGCTCGTCTCGCTCCGCCATGCTCTTTGCCACGGCCGCCACCCGCGTCTCGCCTGGCTCGTAAGAGCGAATAGTGGGAGGGTCGCGTCCATACACGAGCTTGAACGGAGTTTCTTGGGTCGCCGTCTGGTAGGCGGTGTTGTAGATGTACTCGGCCCAGGGAAGCCACCGTAGCCACTGTCGCGGACGATCCCCTGTGAGGCAACGCAGGTACATAACAATGATCTTGTTAGCAGCCTCCGTTTGGCCATCCGATTGAGGATGAAATGTCGACGTCATGTGCAGCTTCGTCCCGGTGAGGCGCATGAGCTCCTGCCAAAATGCCGAGGTGAAGACGGGGTCGCGGTCCGAAACCATGGACTGCGGAATGCCATGGAGGCGCACGATCTCGGCGAAGAACACCTGTGCCACCGACTCTGCCGTGTACGGGTGGGCCATCGCCACGAAGTGGCAGTACTTGCTGAAGCGATCCACCACGGTGAGTATGACAGACTTCCCGCCCACGCGAGGGAGCGCTTCCACGAAGTCGATGCCGACGTCAGTCCACACGCCCGTGGGCACCGGCAGCGGCAGCAGCAGACCGGCGGGGTGCAAGTGCTCGGACTTGTACCTCTGGCAAGTACCGCAGGCGCGGACGTACTCTTGCACCGTCTTGCGAAGGTTAGGTGCGTGGAAGTCGCGGCGGAGACGATGCAGGGTGCGCAGGACGCCTTCGTGCCCGTCGTCGTGCACTGCGGTGAGGAGCTCCTGGAGTAGCGGGGACGACGGCGGAATGTAGAGGCGGCCGTTAAAAGTGACGAGGCCGTCGGAGAGTGACCACGGCTGCTGCCGCGTACCCGTCGTGATATCCTCACGTAGTGCGACGAGCGCCGGGTCGGTTGACGTAGCTTGCCGGAGGCGATCAATGAAGTCGAAGCGAGGACCCGATATCGCCATGACCGACGTCTCCTTCGTGTCGCGGCGGGAAAGGGCGTCCGCCACCGTGTTTGTACTACCGGCCTTGTACTCCATGGTGAAGTCGAACCCCGGTAGTTTGCCGACCCAATGATGCTGCGGAATGGTTGCCAAACGCTGGTCAAGTAGGAATTTAAGACTAGTGATCAGTTTTTACCACAAATTGGCGCCCCCAGAGGTATGGTCTCCAATGACAAATAGCGAGCACCAGGCCGATGAGTTCCCGTTCATATGCTGCCAGGGAACGGTGACGTGGCGTGACCGGCCAGCTAAAGAAAGCCACCGGGTGCTGGTCCTGAAGAAGGACGGCCCCGAAGCCGTATGTAGAGGCGTCACACTCGACGATGAACGGCCGCGTGAAGTCCGGCAACGCGAGGACGGGAGCCGTGGTGACCGCCGTCTTGAGGGCGGTAAAAGCTGCTGCCGCCTCCGGCGACCAGGAGAAACCATCCTTGCGAAGGAGGGCTGTCAGTGGCGCGGCAACCACGCCAAACTCCTTGACAAACTTGCGGTAGTACCCCGCAAGGCCGAGGAACCCTCGGACCGCGCGCGCCGAGCGTGGCTGCGGCCAATCGGCCACGACCTGCACCTTTTCCGGATCCATGGCCACTTCTGCAGCGGAGATGGTGTGACCCAGGTAGGAGATCGACTCGACGGCGAACGCGCATTTGGATCGCTTGACGAAGAGCCGGTGTTGGTGCAGGACGGTGAAGACGGTGCGCACATGTCGGAGATGGTCTGCCCACGTCTAGCTGAAAATGAGGATGTCGTCAAAGAAGACGAGAACGAAGCGGCGCAGGTACGGCCGCAACAGATCGTTCATGAGTGCCTGGAACATCGCCGGCGCGTTGCAGAGGCCGAACGGCATCACCAGGAACTCGTAGAGGCCGTCGTGGGTACGGAAGGCGGTCTTTGGGATGTCCTCCGCATGCATCCGCACCTGGTGGTAGCCGGAGTGCAAGTCGAGCTTAGTGAAGAAACGAGCGCGTCGGAGCTCGTCGAGGAGTTCGTCCACCACCGGGATCGGAAACGCATCCTTGACGGTGATGGCGTTCAGGGCGCGGTAGTCGATGCAGAAGCGCCAGGACCCGTCGGGCTTGCGGACCAGCAGTACCGGCGATGAGAATGCGGAACAACTCGCTCGGATGATGCCTTGGGCGAGCATGGCGGCGCACTGACGCTCCAGCTCGTCCTTGTGCGCGGCCGGGTAGCGATACGGGCGGACGGCCACCGGGGCGGAACCAGGCAGCAGGGTGATGTCGTGGTCGCGGCTGCGGGGTGGTGGCACGCCAGAGGGTTTGGCGAAGATGCCGTCGAACTCGGTGATGATGGCGTCGAGGAAATCGCGGCCATTGCATGATTTCAGGGCTGGCCCGTCCGGTCCTGCAATGCCGCGCCAGCAGACCCGATGGCCCCTCCGCCAGAACGTCATGGAGAGGGCGCGGAAATCCCACAGGATCGGTCCAAGCGTCGCCAGCCACTGCGTGCCTAGGACGACGTCGTAGCCCGCGAGCGGCAAGGCGAGGAAATCCTCCGAGAACGCCTCTTGGTCAATGCGGAAGGACACGGCGCGGTATGCGCCCTGGCACGTAACGCGCTCGCCGTTGGCCACCGTGACACGCATCTTCTCGGTGGTGGGGGATGGCAGTGTAGCCCGAGCGGCCGCCTCCTCGGCGATGAAGTTGTGGGTGGAGCCTGAGTCGATCAGGGCGAGGAGGGAGACACCCCCGAGGGTGATATGCATCTGCATGGTCTCGCTCGTGCGCACGCCGGAGATCGCGTGGAGCGAGATCCGAGGGTCGGCCGGCGAGGCATCAGCGGTGGCGGAGGCCGTGTCGTCGTCGTCCGGCGCCAGGTCGAGGAGAAAGATGCGCTGGCACACGCGGTTGTAGCCCCTGCCAAACTTCTCATTACAATTGAAGCATAGGCCCAGGCGACGGCGTTCCTCCATCTTTGCCTGTGACAGGCGTTTGATTTGGTGCCCGTCCGGCAGACTGGGGGCCTGCTGGGGTGCGGCTGGTGGAGCCGGTGTGGGGGGCGCGAGGCGTGGTACGGGCGCCGGCAGGATGCCCTTCTGCTGAAAACGCACCGGTTGCGCGGAGGCGAGCGCGCACTGGTCGCGCAGCTCCAATTTGCGGGCGAGGCTCATGGCGACGACAAGGGATTGCGGGTTGTGGATTTCCGCGTCGAGGCTGAGGGGTGGCTGGAGTCCCGCAGTGAAGATCTGAACCTTCTGTGTCTCTAATAAGATGCCTGCCCGGGGGAGGAGCGCCTCAAACCGCTCTTGGAAGTCGACGACGGACGTTGTGCGCTTGCACGCCATTAGTTCGCCCAGCGGGTTAGCGCGCAGAGGTGGCCCGAAGCGGAGATTGAGCAGCTCGGTGAAGCGGCGCCACGGAGGCGTGCCCTCGCCGCGCTGAACCTGCATATACCATAGTTGGGCAGTACCCTCGAGATTGTATGACGCCATCCACACTTTCTCCTCCTCAGCGATCTGTTGTTGATGGAAGAAGGACTCGCATATGTTGATGAATGCGAGAGGATCTGACTTGCCGTCGAACTTGGGGAAGTCCATCTTCTGAAACCGGGGCGGTCGATCATTGTGGTGCTGCCCATCGTGGGCGCCGTCAGCGCTCGACGAGGAGGCGGACTTGTCCTTCTGGAGTGCGGTGACGGACGTCTGCAGGGACGCCACCCTTGCAGTCAAGGCCTCGATCATCTTGGCCAGATCAGCGGTGGTTGGTTCTGCCATGCCGGAAGTGACCGAGGCGGCGGCGGATGGTGGCGATGGAGGTGTGCTTGGCGCGGACGCAGGGGTGGTGGCGGGCTGTGGATGGAGCGTGGACGAGGAAGAGGATCGCCTGGAACCTGATACCAAGTTGTCAAGGACCTCGGTGCCCAAGACAGCAGGACCTCGACTACGTAGCTCGTAGTCTCGGTAGATAGGAGCGCTAGGGTTTTTGCCTAACTGCTCAATGGTGCGGGAGATGAGATTAGGAGCAGAGGGAGAGATAGGAGATAATGATTTATTGCTTGCGTCAAAGGGTGCAGATTACAGGATATATAAAGGCCTTATGGGCTTCTAACAAACTAGGAAACTAACTACTCCTGGACTCTAGGAACCAACGTAGGATCAGGACTCCTTGCCCCGATCATGCCTGGCCAGCTGTGGCCGTCGGCTGCTGCTCCTGGGCGCGTGACCCGCGCCTGTACGCAGCGCCCCACATGACATTTATCTTCTTCTTTTGGTTCATACATGTAACTATTGCTGGATACCCATGCAGAAATTCAGAGAATTTTTGTTCTTGGAGAATTTTATCGGGATTCACAGTCCAAAGTTGATTGGTGGATCAAGTGAAGGTGGTGCATCTGTATTCAAGCTGGAGTACAATGGCCAGCCTGCTTGTTTAGCACAATCTCCCCAATTATACAAGCAGATGAGCATCTGTGGTGGCTTTGGCCGCGTGTTTGAGGTTGGTCCCGTCTTTAGAGCAGAAAAGTCAAACACTCACAGGCATCTGTGTGAGTTTATTGGGTTGGATGCTGAGATGGAGATCAAGGAGCACTACTTTGAGGTAAGGAAGATTTGGAGGAAATAAGTCTTTATTTAGTTCATTTGTTGAAGTGATGGTGACCAGGTACTGGTTTTTGTACACAGGTTTGTGATATCATAGATGGCTTATTTGTAGCAATATTCAAACACTTGAATGAAAATTGTCAGAAGGAACTTGAGACAATAAATAGGCAGTATCCATTTGAACCTCTGAAGGTAAAACATTACTCCTTATTGTCTTGTGTTGTTATACGTATGCTTTTGCTTAAGTTACTGTCTCAACTTCTTCTACTTTATACAGTACCTAGAGAAAACCTTGAAGCTGACGTACGAGGAAGGTATTAAAATGCTGAAGGTACTAGCTTGTACTCTTTGTCTATTTCATCATTATGGTGACGTTCACTTGCATACAGTATGCTCTTTTGTGTTCTCACAGTGTGATTGATGTTAGAAATTTAATAGCCCCATATATTACTGGTGTTTTGATTGAGCTGTCCTAATTGAGATTCCTGTGAAACAAGAAACATACTGTTAATAGTTGTTTGGAGTGGTTATATGATCTTCAAATTACGAATAATACTAAATACTGCAGTGGCGCAGCGCATATGAATTGGTGTTGTTATATTTTGCATGTTTTCTACCAATTTGAAGTGTGTATCGACATTTTGTTTTGAACAAATGCTATCTACCAACCCGTACTTCCAGCTTGACCGTTACCATGTTTTCTTGTTAGCTGAAAAACTGGTAGAAACTGGCAGTCTTTTCTGACATCACCAGCAGAATTGTTCCTCCATAGCTGAAAATAATAATTAGAGTACATCATGAGTGGATGTGCTTGACATTTTGAAACAAGGGATTAATTTTCTTCGGAAATCAGGCCCGGTGAAAAGCTGGCGGTTACTGTGAGCTCACTTATGAGTTCAGTTGGACAAGATTTATGGATGACTTGTCTGTATGGCAGGAAGCCGGAACTGAAATCGAGCCTATGGGTGACCTTAACACTGAAGCTGAGAAGAAACTTGGTCGGCTTGTTAAGGAGAAGTACGTAGATCTACTGCTCGTATGTAACTGTATCACTTAATTTCAATAAGCTAACTTATCTGTTATTTGTAGGTATGGCACAGAATTTTTCATCCTCTATCGATATCCTTTGGCTGTGCGCCCTTTCTACACCATGCCTTGCTACGATGATCCAGCTTACAGCAACTCTTTTGATGTTTTCATTCGAGGTGAGTATTAATTAATCATTACAACACTACCAAAGAAGTTGTTTGGCTTGTGATTCCAGTTGCATGGGTATAGCTTTCGTGTTATTTTTATACATTTGAAGACCTATTTTTTCTTTGATTTCTAGTTGGTGCAAAATTGCAAAATATTTGTTATTTCTATTTACGTATCTTCATTTTTCCTAGATACTACCTATGAAGTGTTTTCATGTTCCTAATCAGCGAGGAATTAAAGTTGCTTCCCATGTCCGTATGTTACCGTTTCCTTTGTTTGCAACTAGCCACTTATACTTGAGGAAACAATTACGGCAAGTTGCTTATACCACCTCTCCTTTTAGTAAAATTAAATCATCTGGGTATGTTAAGTACTCATTTCAAACAAAAAGTACTGATAAATATACAAAAAAGGAGCATTAATTAAGTTTACCTTTTTCAACTGTTGAGTTTCTTGCGGCATCATTTTTCCTAATTGGGTAGGAAAAATTACTAGTATACTGGTACCCCAGTTCCTGAACATGTGCTTTCTGGAATTTCGCAGAAAACCCAATACACATATAGGAATGACCAATCACCCACATTCATTTGGTTACTTGTTCTTGTTGGGATGATGTGTGCCACTCTAGTCAACATCTATAATATTCAGTTGGGATGATGTGTGCCACTCTAGTCCGTAACTACATTCTGATAAATGAGAATTAACCAAACAGGATACAAGTTTAAGAGAATAATGTTTCAAAGTTATATCAAAATCGTGGAATCAGATGCATTTGGAATGGAAGTTGAAAGCTATAATGGATGCTATATGGCAGAACTATTGAACTAGATGGGTAGAGCAGGGCCACTATTCTGCCTGACACTGTTTCTTATACATATTCTTTGATATCTAGACCCATAGAATGATAGGAGTGATGTTCTATTGTGGAAAAAAAGCTTCTGTGGGTTGACAAAATAAAAACAGTAGAATGTAGTGATTATTCCAACAGGTTGTGGTTATAGGGAGATGTTGCATGACAGTATAATGGCACAGAAAGTATCTATATTAGGTCAGTTCTTCTGCCTCATGATTAGGGTTTTGAAAGAATATCTATATAGACATAGCCTGGATAAGAGAACCTTTGGATGAGAAAAGACTAACCATCATTCTTGCTTGAGCAATACGTGCTCATCTCCTCTATTTATGTATGTGTCCAAGGTAACAAAGGTTCCTAGTTAACATGAGTTGGACTCTCCACTGATTCCTGACAAGTTTGTAGTCTAGAACATACAAACTTAAACAAACTGGTATATTGAAGCAAAGTTCTCCACTACTTCCACTGATAGCTAACATCGTCCCAGCCTAGGTTTTGTGCTGGCTTGTTTCCTAGGTCCATCAATAATTCAAGAAAAAAAGACATACTGGTATAATGAAGCAAAAATCTCCCATCTGTACGACTAAAGACATTAAACAAACACATTCTCTTTGGGGATTTTGCATATGAAACTGCCTGCTATGTTCAGTATATTAGCATGAATGCTTGTTAGTTTTAATTCTGATTCTGACCAATTTTATTTGTATGACAGGTGAGGAAATTATTTCTGGAGCGCAAAGAATACATACGCCTGAACTTCTGAGGAAACGTGCAATCGAGTGTGGAATTGACGCTAGTACTATCGCATCATACATTGAATCATTCAGGTTTGTTCTTGTCTCATGTATGGCGGCAATGTTGTAATATTGCAGTATTTACCAGTACATAGTTGTTTCCAACAATCCATCTCAATGCTTCAGTAATACATATATTTTCTTCACTTCGGTACTCAATTCCTCCCATGCTGACAATCACAGCTATGGTGCACCTCCTCATGGCGGTTTTGGGGTCGGCTTGGAGAGAGTGGTTATGCTGTTCTGCGCCCTCAACAACATCAGGAAGACATCTCTTTTCCCTCGTGATCCACAGAGGCTCGCGCCATAAGTTTCTTTCCTGGGTCGACAGCTTGCACCCATGGTTGTCATCATCTTCACCAATCTGCTAGTCAAGTACTGGAACAACCTATGATGATGGGTGCAGTGCTGTTTATGGCGTGGCTAATGTGTAGCACCGTCAGTGTGTTGGAGCTTCTGTTAATACTCACCAATCTCGAACAAAATGAAAATTAATCTGCTTTTCCAAGTGGGTCTGCTAGCTGTGTTTTTGCGCTTGCTGATACTGCCGTCATTTTCGTTATTTGTCTCTGTCAAACCTAGGGATGCAGGCGGATGTGTCCGCATCCATCCGAAGCCAAAAATGCAATAATCATTACTCTTTTAAACTGCTAAAACGTTTTACAATTGTTTACATAGGGAGTATTACTTCAATTATCGTGCTAGGCTCATCATGTGGTGCATGCCTAGTCTAACTGCAATGTGTCCTTTCACGTGGATCCAGTTTTTTACGACAGCAAGAATTAGTGTGGCGTCAAGATAGTATTGAGACGAATCTTTGATAGCAGGGGTTATCTTGAAGTGCGGAGTGGCGTCAAGAGTCTTGAGACAAATCTTTGATAGCAGGGGGGTATTTTGAGTGACATTTCTCCCGGTTGAAGGTTCGATGCACATTGTATATATCTGCGGTTAACATGCGCCAAACAAGAGCAGATACATTCAACATAAGGAACATAAAAAATAATAAAAATTATACCCAAATCTGTAGACCACCTAATGAAGATTATAAGTATTGACGCGAGTTGAAGGCGCACCGTCGTCATTGCCCCTCCTTGTTATCTTAAACAATCGAAAAGTCATCATACTAAGGCTTTACAGAACAGCGCACCAAAACAACAACCGCCGTCGATGAAGAGAATCTCAGATCAAAAGGATCCAATCTGAAGACATACAAACGATAAACAAAAATCAAATCCACCAAAAACAAAATTGCCAAAGACACATCCTTGCACGCCTTATGCATGCAGCACCAGGACGAGGGTAGACGGAGACAACCTTATTTCATTTTTAGAGAGAAGCCACAGTCTTGCCTCTGCGAAGAACACAAACCTAACAAAACAAAAAGATATCTAAAAATTCACCAGCCGAGCTGGCTCATTATCTTAACAAACTCCAACAAATCGAGCCGGGACCAGCCAAAGGACGTACAGTATCAGTTTGTCTTGTCCGTATACAGATTCCTTCAATCCGTTCTCCGTCTGAACTGCCGGACCCACACGCACTGGTTTCTCATCCATCCATTCTATTCGACGGCCACTCCGCAAAACCCCCACTGGCAATGGCGCTCTCCTCCTACTTGCTCGCCGGCAGCCGAGCAGCCTCCCCTTCCCTCCCCTCCCTTCCCTCACTCCGCCGCCGCAGCTGCCACCGTCCGCCGCCCCTTGCCACAACCCCGCCCCCACTCCCTTCCACCCAGCGATGGCGCCGCTCGCTCCGCTTCTGCGCCTCCTCCCCCTCCTCGTCGCCCCCGCCGCCCGTGCCGCCCGAGGACGAGGAGCCCGTGGACTACGAGGTAGTGCGATATGGTATCGACTTACATTTTAACAGATTATTTTCCATGCTAGCGCGGTTCCAAGTTCTCTCACAGAATGTGCAAGCTGCCCGCCACAAGCCTCAAGAGTCAAGCATTCGACTCACATATGCTTTATTTGAATATAAATTGCTACGCAATGTAGGGTTATTCATTATTGCCTCCCCGTGAAAAAAATGTAGGATTACTGCCAAAATAAATAGAGCAACAAAAAACCGAAGAACCTGCCTTTAGGTCAACTGTTGATCTGAGCTCCGATTGCTCAGCCTCTAATATGAAGACATATTGTAAGGGTCGGGATCGATCTACGACTAGCAGCTAGGGTTCATGGTGGAATGGAGAATTTCGGTAGCGTGTATTTCCTCCCAACCTCCCTCACAGCTACAAGTTCATTACAATCGGCCGCAGCCGCCGTCCAGTCCAAAGCCAACCCATTCGAACGTTATACAATGCTATTTAACTACCGAACCCATTCAGGGCCACCGTTCCACCTGGGCTTCATCTTGACTCGAGTGGGCCGCGCCGCAGGCCTGCTCGAGGCCTGGTTCTCTGCCGTTACTTCCTCGCTTGTCGGATGGTGAACAGTATCGGGCTCTGTTGCCGCTTGGTGGTGATCTTCAGTATCCTGCACCCGTGCGTCGCTGACAATCCTCCCTCCTTGAGAGCCGGCTTGTCCCCAAGCCGGAGCACGGGGGAATTGTTGTTTGAGAAACTCCAAATCTTCCCACGTAGCATCAGCTGGCGAAGAATCAGACCACTGAACCAGTCCTCGGACGATATTCCGACGACCGACCTGACACACCTTACGCTGCAACACTTGGACCGGAATTTGAAGTGCAGCTTGGGGTGTAGGCAAGGACTGATTGACAACAGCATCGCGGGGTAGGAACTTCTTCAGCTGTGAAACATGAAACACAGGATGCAGGCGGCTGGTTGCAGGCAGACCCAGCTTATATGCTCTGTCCCCTATCCTCTCCAACACTTGGAATGGCCCATAAAACTTAAAAGCAAGTTTATGGTTCGCCCTGGAATACAATAACAATTGAGCATATGGCTGCATTTTCAGGAACACCTGATCTCCCACAGCAAACGTTCTATCAGACCTGTGTTTGTCGGCTTGGCTTTTCATACGATGTTGTGCTCGCAGCAGATGCTGTCTTGCTGTCTCTGTAATCGCCTGGCGATATTGCAACCACTCTTGCATTTCCACTGGTGCAATTGTATCAGACTCATTAACACCAAAATATCTTGGAGTATACCCATACAGGATCTCAAAAGGAGACTTTCCCAAAGCAGAATGCCAATTGGAATTATACCAAAACTCACACAAGGACAACCACTTACTCCATTTATGAGGTTGAGCACTAATGAAACACCTGAGATAACACTCCACTTGCTGGTTAACCCTTTCAGTCTGACCATCAGTCTCAGGATGGTTTGCTGTGCTCATATTCAGCTGAGTCCCAGTTCTAGCAATCAACATTTTCCAAAATTGGCTAGTGAATATTGGATCTCTGTCAGAGATAATGTACTTTGGCATCCCATGTAACTTATAAACATTGTCCAAGAACACCTCTGCAACTTTCTGAGCATTAAAAGGATGTCTCAAGGGAATGAAATGACCATACTTGGAAAATTTATCAATTACCACCAAAATGCAGTTGAACTGAGAAGATTGAGGAAGACCACTAATGAAATCCATAGAAATAGTATGCCAAGCTTGATGTGGTACTGGTAATGGAGATAGCAGCCCAGGATAAGGAACCCTCTCTGGTTTAGCTTTCTGACAGAGCAAACAGGACTGCACCTGAGCCAGAATGAACTTTTTCATACCAAACCAAGAAAACAAGGCATGAATTCTTTTGTATGTAACTGGAAACCCTGAATGGCCCCCCAAAGGACTATCATGGAAAGCAGCAAAAATTTTCTGATGCAAAGCAGGAACAAGACCCACCCATATGCTCTGTTTATATTTAAGTAATCCATTGACCAAACTGTAGGGGGGTTTAGATGCTGGTTGAATAGCTAATTGCTGCATTATAGCTATAGCTTTCTCATCCTTCTGATAACTATCCATGATCTCAAGCAACCAAGCAGGTTGATTACTGGACACTAAGAAAAGTTGGGACTGGTCTGGAGGTCTTCTGGACAATGCATCAGCTGCAGTATTATCTGAACCTTGCTTGTACTGAATTTGGTAGTTTAAACCCAACAGTTTAGTAAGACACTTCTGTTGCCACACTGTATGTAATCTCTGATCTTGCAGGTGAGCCAGACTTCTCTGATCTGTCTTGATAGTAAAATGTTGCACTTGTAGATAAGGCCTCCACTTATCCACTGTTAGACCTTTGAACCTGAGCATTGATAGTTGTGGATGACACTAGGAGAGTTGGGACAATTTTCGTTGGTTTATTTCTCACACAATGCCATGCCAACCTGAGGGGTTGGGGATACATACTTATAGGCTACTAGCCAGCCAAGCATATGCTGAGATGCTACTAAGATGCCAGTCTAAGATGCTAGTCTAAGATGCTATCCTAACTGCCAGTCCTTGATGGTCAGGAACTCTATCCTAACTGCCACAAGGACCATGTGCTGCAGCCCCACAAAGACCCTAGTACACAGACTTATCCAACATTCTCCCCCTAAGTCTTGTACGTCGTCTTGTGGGAGTGTTGAATCATCCCGATCCTGGAGCAAAGCTCAAGGAACTTGACCCTCCCAAGAGGCTTGGTGAGCAGGTCTGCGAGCTGATCCTTGGTGTTGATGTAGCTCGCCTCGATGCTCCCTTCTTCCACACAGCTGCGGATGAAGTGATACCTCAGCCGGATGTGCTTGCTCCGTTCATGGAACACGGGGTTCTTTGCCAGGGCCAGGGCGGACTTGCTGTCCACCAGGAGCTGCACCGTTCTGGTGTCTTGAACGAGAAGATCACCAAGCAGTCGAGCGAGCCAAAGCGCCTGAGTGCAGGCGGTGGAGGCCGCTATGTACTCAGCCTCACAGCTGGACAGGGCCACCACCTGCTGCTTGACTGATTGCCAGCTCACGAGACACTTGCCGAGGAAGAGGAGGATCCCGCTCGTGCTCTTGCTGGTGTCGATGTTGCCGGCGTGGTCGCTATCGCTGTACCCGACGAAGTGTGCTGCCCCCGGACACCTAGGGTAGTGGAGGCCGTGGTCGAGGGTCCCTGCTATGTAGCAGATGATCCTCTTCACTGCCTGCTGGTGTTCCGATGTCGGTCGCTCCATGAACCGACTGACATAGCCGACGGAGAATGCTAGGTCCGGCCGTGTGTGGGTGAGGTAGCGAAGGCTCCCCACAAGGCGTCGGTACTGCGCAGCATCCACTTCCTCCGTCGTGCTGTCGCGGCTCAGTTTCAGCCTCTCCTCCATCGGAGTGAGAGCTGGATGGCAGCCGGTGAGCCCAGCTAGCTCAACGATGCGCTTGGCGTAGGCGGACTGTCGAAGCGCGATCCCGGAGTGATCCTGGTGCACCTCAATCCCTAGATAGAAGGAGAGGAGCCCCAGATCACTCATCTGGAAGGTGGCCTTCATGTCTTCCTTGAATGCCGCTACCTTTGCATCTTTGGTGCCGGTGATCACCAAGTCGTCAACATAGACGCCCACCAGCAGGGCATTTCCTCCACTGCCCCGTCGGTAGACAGCGGCTTCATGCGGGCTTTGCTCGAAGCCCATCTTCTTTAGCGTGGAGTCCAGCTTGGCGTTCCACGCCCTAGGTGCCTGCCGTAGGCCATAGAGGGCCTTGCGCAGGCGGAGTACCTTGCCCTCCTGGCCGGGAATCGCAAAACCCGGTGGCTGATGCACGTAGACTTCCTCCTTCAAGTCACCGTTGAGGAATGCCGACTTGACATCCATGTGATGGACACGCCAGCCCTCCTGGGCAGCCAGCGCAAGGAGAAGTCGCACGGACTCCATCCGTGCCACGGGAGCGAAGGCGTCGTCGAAGTCGACTCCTTCCTGTTGCAAGAAGCCTCGGGCCACCAGGCGAGCCTTGTGCTTGATGATGGCGCCGGCTCCATCCCTCTTCAGCTTGAACACCCACTTAAGGGTGATTGCGTGATGACCACGGGGGAGGTCAGCGAGCTCCCAGGTGCGGTTTTGCTTGACCGCATCCATCTCCAACTGCATCGCGGCGTGCCGTGCCGCATCTCTCTCGGCCTCTGCAAAGGACCGTGGTTCGCCGTCCTCACACGCGAGTTGTAGCTGCGCCTCCAGGTCACGTGGCATCAGTCCCGGCACCGGCTGGTCGCCGAGTAGATCATCCATCGTGCGATACCGCAGCTATTCGCCTCCATACCACGCGTCGACCCGCTCCTCGTCGTGAGTGAGCGGGGAAGCGAACTTCATCGGGTTGTGCTCTGCGTGAGCTGGTGCTGATGAAGATGAACCCGGAGTGGTGACTGCCGGGGCTGGAGTATGCGGCGTCGCCAGTTGTGGTGTCGTCGGCGTAGCGGGCACCGGAGTCGATGTAGTTTTGGGGGCCGGGGTAGACGTGCCCGACGGAGAGGAGCTGCTTGCTCCCCCGGCTTCCTTGAAGTGAGCGTACTCGACAATGAAGTCGTCATACATCGGCGTCGTGCCGTCGTCCACCGCCTTGTCCCATTGCCACCTTCGCCCTTCATTGAACACAATGTCTCGCGCCGTGCGCACACGCTGTGTCTTTGGGTCGAGGATGCGGTAGGCCTTTGAGCCCTCCGCATAGCCGATGAAGACTCCCGGAGTGCTCCTGTCGTCGAGCTTGCCGATGTGGCCAAGCTCCTTAGCGAACGCAAGACAGCCAAAGACCCGCAAATGGGAAACCGCCGGCTTCCGCCCATGCCAGGCCTCATACGGTGTCCTGCCGTCGAGTGCCTTAGTAGGCAAGCGGTTGAGGATGTAGACGGCCGTCAGCACCGCCTCTCCCCAGAAAATAGCCGGCATCCCTCGCTGCTTGAGGAGAGCCCGAGCCATCCCCACAACCGTCTGGTTGCGCCGCTCGACGACTCCGTTTTGCTGCGGGCTGTACGGCGCGGAGTAGTGGCGCTGGATGCCCTCATCGGCGCAGTACGACGCGAATTCAGCCGCCGTGAATTCGCCGCCGTTGTCAGTGCGCAACACGCGCAATTTGCGGCCGCTCTCCGCCTCTACACCAGCCTGTGCGCGCCTGATGGCGTCCGCCGCTTCTCCCTTGCTGCCGAGAATCATCACCCACATGTAGCGAGAGAGATCGTCGACGAGCAGCAGGAAGTAGCGTCGACCTCCTGGTGTGGCTGGCGTCACCGGGCCGCACAAGTCTCCGTGCACGAGCTCTAGCTTCTCCTTGGCCCGAAAACTCGCTTGTTGGGGAAAGGGGAGTCGTCTCTGCTTCGTCAGTACGCAGATGTCGCAGAACTGCTCCACATGGTTGAGGCATGGCAGGCCTCGTACCATCTCCTTGGCACTTAGACGCTTCAGGGCCTCAAAGTGAAGATGCCCAAAGCGCTCATGCCATTGCCACGCCTCGTCGTCCCGACGGACAGCGAGACAGACCGGTTGTGCCACCTGCACATCAAGGACGTAGAGTCGATTTCCACCTCTGGGTACCTTGGCGAGAAGGCGACCCTGGCGATCCCAGATGCGTAGGACCCCATGCTCAATCAGCACGCGTGAGCCGTTCTCATCCAGCTGTCCCAAGCTGATGATGGAGTTCCTTAGCGCGGGGATGTAGTAGACACCGGTGAGCAGCCGGTGCTCTCCCGTCTTGGTGGTGAAGATGACGGAGCCGACGCCCTTAATTTCCACAGCGGAGGCATCCCCAAACTTGACGGAGCCTCGCGCATCGGAATCGAGCTCGGCGAAGAATTCCCTTCGACCGGTCATGTGGTGGGTGGCGCCGGTGTCGAGGCACCACCCCGTAGTCTTGTCCTTCCCGGAGGCATCGCCGAGAAGAGCGTGTGCCTTTGGCTCGTCGAGGTGGATGAGAGCTTTTGCGACTGGTGTCGCTGAAGATAGCTCAATGCTTGCATGCGCCATGAACAGAGCCGTCTCCTCCTCCTTCGCCTGTGCGACGTGAGCCTGGCCTTGTCGTGGTTGCCGACACTCATTGGCCCAATGGCCAAACTGGCCACAGTTGTGGCAGCTGTTGTCTTGTGCCGGCTTGGGCTTGCCAGCGGCGCCGTCCTTGGCACCTCCGTGGGCGTCCCCTTCGGCACGTCCTTGTGCCCTGCCCGGGGGGCCTCTTCGCGTCTTACGCTGCTTGCCACGCTTGCGGCCGCCCGTCGTGGAAGAAGGCTCCCCCTTCTTCCTGTCACCAAGGCTGGCATCCCACGGCTCCCGAGTTAGGAGCAACTTCCCGCCGGTGGTGATGGGCCCCGAGGAAGGCTGTGGCTCGTCAGTGTCGACGACCTTGAGGCGACCTATCGCCTCCTCGATTGTCATCGTGGAGAGGTCCAGCACGGACTCGATCGACCGAGCCATCTGCTTGTACTTCTCGGGGATGCACCGAAAGAGCTTCTCGACAGCTCTCTCCTCGGTGTAGGTGGCATCACCAAACTTCACCAACTTCTGCAGCAGAGTGTTGAGACGGAGAGCAAAGTCATCAACGTCCTCACCTGGCTTGAAAGCCAGGCTCTCCCACTCCTTACGTAGTGCCTGTAGAGTGGACTTGCGAGCACGGTCGCTGCCGATGCGTGCCGCGGCGATGGCGTCCCAAGCTTCCTTGGCAGTCCGCTTGCTGGAAAGCGAGAACTGCATCTCGGGCGGGACTGCGGCGATGAGGGCGTCCAGCGCCCGTCGGTCCTCTTGGTGGTCAACGTTGCTGTCCTGGACTGCCTCCCACATGCGCCGCACCTGGAGCCTGACCTTCATGATCCCGGCCCACTCGACGTAGTTGGTTTTAGTGAGGGTAGGCCACCCAGCACTGGGACCAACATCCCTGACCACAGTCCGGACCTCGTAGAGGCCGCGGTCCTGGTCGTTGCAGCCGCCGTCGCGGTGCGCACCTCCACCTGGAGCGCGGGCGTGCTCGGCTGCCCACTGCGCCGTCCGCTCTTGCGCCACTTTGGCGCGGTCTGCGTCAGCGCCGTCGTCCGCAGGTGCGGAGCTGTTGGAGCCGCCGGAGCCGCCGCGGAGTGCTTTGGCATCCGCCGTAGCCTCACGTGCTGCGTCCGCTGCTGCTGCTGCTTCTAACTCCGCCCTGGCTGCTTCTACCTCCGCTTTGGCTGCTGCCAGCTCCGCTGCAGCCAGCCTCGACACCCTTGCTGCCGCAGCAGCTGCTGCTACAGCTGCTCGCTCACGCTCCTCTGCCACGGCGCGCTCGGCCTCCTGCCGGCGCCGCATGCTCGAGGTAGCCGTGTGCTGAGAGCGACCTGCAGACATGGCTCGCTGCAGGGGGGCTGTTGCGTGAAGAGGAGGCTGTTGAAGACGAACTGTTGCTCGACAGTCCGGAGGGAGGAAAGTAACCAGAGGCAGACGGAGCAGCTGCTGCTACCGACTTGGGCTGCTCACAGGAAATGCTCAGGGTACAAGATAACGAGGCTCTGATACCACTTGTTAGACCTTTGAACCTGAGCATTGATAGTTGTGAATGACACTAGGAGAGTTGGGACAATTTTTGTTGGTTTATTTCTCACACAATGCCATGCCAACCTGAGGGGTTGGGGATACATACTTATAGGCTGCTAGCCAGCCAAGCATATGCTGAGATGCTACTAAGATGCCAGTCTAAGATGCTGGTCTAAGATGCTATCCTAACTGCCAGTCCTTGATGGTCAGGAACTCTATCCTAACTGCCACAAGGACCATGTGCTGCAGCCCCACAAAGACCCTAGTACACAGACTTATCCAACATCCACTGCTAACAAGATAACTAGATATTCTTTTTCATAGACTGAGAGAGCTCTATTCTTGGGCCCCAATGTTTTGCTGACAAATGCTAGTGGGTGCCCTTGTTGCATGAGCACCGCACCAATACCATATTCACAGGCATCAGTCTCAATCATGAAGGGTTTAATAAAATCTGGTAAAGCTAGGACAGGAGCAGAGACTAGTGCTTGTTTTAATGTCACAAAAGCTTCATCTGTAATACTGGTCCACACAAAAGGAACAGTCTTCTTAAGTAGACCAGTCAGTGGCCTTGCAATTATTCCATAATGCTTAATAAACTTCCTGTAGTAGCCACTTAACCCAAGAAATCCTCTCACCTCCTTCACATTTTGGGGAGTAGGCCATTGTTGAACAGCCACTATCTTATCAGGATCAGTAGAAACTCCCTCTGCTGAGATAACATGTCCTAGATAGGCTATCTTAGGTTGAGCGAAATCACATTTAGACATTTTTACCTTCCACTGTTCTCTATGCAGAATAGATAATACTTCATCCAAATGTTCCCAATGCTCCCTTAAGGTCTTACTGAAGACCAAAATATCATCAAAGAACACTAAAGCACACTTCCTCAAAACAGGGGAAAGATCATAATTCATTGTCCCTTTGAAATGTCCCTGGTGCTCCTGACAACCCCATGCCCATCACATTAAATTCATAATGTCCATTATGAGTCTGAAATGCTGTTTTATACTCTTCTCCTGGTGCTAGTCTAATTTGGTAATACCCAGCTTCCAAATCCAGCTTGGAAAACCAACAAGCACCTGCCAGCTCATCCAAAAGTTCATCTATAACAGGGACTGGGTACTTGCTTTTTAATGTAATAGCATTAAGGTGTCTGTAATCAATCACCATTCGCCAAGTGCCCTCCTCTTTTTTTTTAACCAGCAATACAGGAGAAGAAAACTCACTATTGCTATGCCTGATCATTCCTGAGGCCAACAGTTCTTTGATCTGCTTTTCCAATTCATCCTTTAAATGAGGAGCAATCCTATAAGGCCTCACCGACACTGGTCTTGCTCCAGGAATCAATGGAATAGTATGATCTTTGAGTCTTCTGGGTGGCAATGTGGTAGGAGTTTCAAATACTACAGCATGTTTATCCAACAACACTTGCAATTCTGGATGTTTTACTTTCTCTTCTACAGGTCTGATTAATGAAATAGAAAACACTGTAACAGCAACATCCTCAGGTAATAATCCTTGCAAAGTGACCACTGTACCCTGGTAGGAAAAGGACATCCACTTCTGCACCCAATCCACTTGCATAGGACTGTGCTGAGCAAGCCAATCCAACCCAATAATCCCATCATAACTAGCCAAGGGCAACAACCTGAAAGTAGTAGCAAATTCTGCTTGACCACAGCTCCAAGAACAAGCTTTGAGAACAGAATCACACTGCAATGTGCCTCCACCAGCCACAGCTACTGACACAGGAGGTTGTGACTGAACATTAAGCAATCGATGCTGCAAGTTACTATCAATAAAAGAGTGGGTACTGCCTGAATCCACTAGGAAAATTAGTTCCATACCCTGTATCTCAACCAGAAGTTGCAGTGTTGGTGCATTAGATTGTTTTCCAACAGCAGCAGCAGACAAGTGCATACTACAAACAGACATTCTATCCTGATCATGATCACTGCCAACAGATGACCTTGCCTCTTCTGACTGAATATGGTCTATAAGCTCCTGCACAATGTGCAACTGAACTGATGACTTGCAGACATGATCCTTAGACCATTTCTCCCCGCAAACGAAACAGAGACCTTTAGACTTGCGAAAATTCCTCAATGTAGACCATCGATCTTCAGTCTGAACCGGTTTCTGAACTTCCATGCTACGTTTGTCGTCAGAGCTGCGACTTTTAGAAGGTGGCAGTGGCAACGGCATAGGCCCCGATCGAGCAGACGAAACATGATTAAGAGGAGTAATCCCTTCCCCCAACTCCTCATGCAACAACGCTAGATCATACGCTGCGTCCAGGTCCCGTGGTTTCTGCAAAGCGACAGCAACACGAACACCAGGCTTGAGTCCATCGAGGAATCGTGTAGTGTAATGCAGCGAATTGGGCGCCTCCTCATACGCAGACAACTGATCATATAAGTCAGCAAAACGCTCCACATAATCAGCTACAGACGAAGTCTGAGATATCCTGAATAACTGACGCAAGAGCGTCTGATGTTGATTTCTCCCAAATCGGTTCTGCAAACTCTGACAAAATTCAGACCAAGTCGCTTGCGGTTGACGACGTTGCATCGATTCCAACCAACGAGCAGCAGCACCCTCAAACTGAGATGTGGCCAGAGAAATCCATCGATGAGTCGGTGTACCCCACAGCCTGAATTGATCTTCACATCGAGTTTGCCACAAACGCGGATTGGCTCCATCGAATCGTGGTAGTTCCAGACGAGCACCAAAGGCAAACGAATCAGCAGTATCAAAGGAATTCGACTCACGGCCCAGTGAAGGACGGAACGGGAAATTCGACTCTCGCGCACCTCTGACCGGAGGAGGGACATAAGTATTATGCACCTTCCCCCGATGATCGTTGTCGAAGCCGAGGGAATCAGTCGGGCCACCACCGCGACCATTCCCAGCACCACGCGATGGAGATGGATCTTCCTGCGGAGGAGAACTCCCTTTCAACTGGTCGCCGCGGATCTGCTCCATCTCCATCAACAGCTCGTCGCGGACCCCGCCCACACGCGAAGAGAGCAAGCCGTCGAGGGTCGAGGTATTCGTCGAGATCAGCTTCTCCATGGCCTTGAGGAGATCCGCACCTTGGTCGCGGAAGCGCTTGTCGAGGTCGACCGCGAGATCCGCCCGAAGGAGCTCGTAGACGCCGCGCCCGTCCTCCGACAACTTCTCCATCGTCGCCGCCCGCCGCTGATCTCGCCACCGCGTCTCGTGATGGTGTTGAGGAAGCGCCAGGACCGCCGAATCTGATACCAAGTGTAAGGGTCGGGATCGATCTACGACTAGCAGCTAGGGTTCATGGTGGAATGGAGAATTTCGGTAGCGTGTATTTCCTCCCAACCTCCCTCACAGCTACAAGTTCATTACAATCGGCCGCAGCCGCCGTCTAGTCCAAAGCCAACCCATTCGAACGTTATACAGTGCTATTTAACTACCGAACCCATTCAGGGCCACCGTTCCACCTGGGCTTCATCTTGACTCGAGTGGGCCGCGCCGCAGGGCCGCTCGAGGCCTGGTTCTCTGCCGTTACTTCCTCGCTTGTCGGATGGTGAACAGTATCGGGCTCTGTTGCCGCTTGGTGGTGATCTTCAGTATCCTGCACCCGTGCGTCGCTGACACATATGTAGTTTGGAAAAAATAAAGACATATGTAGAAGTTTTTTTTTTCTTTCACTTTGGTCCCCATTTCCTGTCATCTTCAATTTTATGAAATGGTAGCTTGACAGTAGTCATTTTACTCTTGTTCTGCCGCAACTACTAGCAAGTTTGGAGTATTATACTTCTCTGAGGGAGAAGGAGTATCATATGGTTTTGCAGATCTTCCTTTATTCCGAAATTGACCCCAGAATATTTATAGACCCACATCACCACTAGTCCACTAGAATTATAGCCATTAGATCGAACTTAACTAAAATAGTAACACTTTGTTCTAAAATGCTTAAGTTTCTTTGATTAGTTACCTTTAAGTTAAACTGATGGAATTCTATAAGATCATCCCTAATGTTCCACATATAGAAACTCACATTTGTATGACACCTTTCAGAGACTATAGAAATAGTTTGGGAATGATTTCTTTAGTGTTGTTACTGAAAGTAATACTCATCTGAAAAATCCGCACAAGAGCTCCGATTATATAATACATGTATGCTACAATTTGATTTGCCTATTATTCTCGATTGTCAATGCAAGTTGTAGAGAACATGTTCATGGATAGCAAAAGGATGTTTATTTTTTACCTGAATTTATCTGTGCTATGAAGGTTTCATATGTTTTCATTAAACAACTAGCACAGTGGCCCTCACAAATGCGAGGGCATTGACGTCCAAATCATTTTCCACTTTTCCATGTCTATTTGATGTGCTTGTATATAATATTCATGGCTAAAAACACGTAACCTCATATGGATATATGTTTGGGTGCTTACTTTTTATAAAGATGTTCGGGTGCTAATGAAGTTAATAAAAAGAAAGTTTACCCTTATTGAGAGGTAAGACAATAAAACAACATCCTCCCATTTACTTCCCCGATTCTGAAATACATAATGTTTTAGACATGCAACATCCATGGTCTCAAAAGATGCACCTTTGACCATTACCATTTTAGATATGAATAAATTGGTAACAAATTAGAAAAACAAATCCATAGAGTAGGAAGAAGCTTGTAAAATAGCCTCCGGTGGGGATATGTAATGTCAAAGGTGGGTAATTTTCCTTTACTTAAATCAAACAGCTATAGATTATCGGTCTATGGGCAAGATGTTTCTGATTTTTGTGAGAATTTCTAGCATATTTCCCTATTTTTGATCTGTATTGTTCTTTTAATGCAACTATCAGATATCACATGCATGGAGCATAGAGAGTTAATTTTAATTTTATTTTATTGAGAGAACACTGATATAGTAACAGAAGATTTGCAAATTCATTTAATGCTCCTCCCTCAGAAAAGGAAGATTTGCAAATCCATATGATGCTCAAGAACTCCTGTGACATTGTTGGTTTGTTGTATGCCATAAGAGTTCTTGAGTACTGATATAGTGATTTTACCTCTACGTGTGCATTGGTGGTTTGTTGTTTCTACTGCCTACTATATTCTATGCAGTTTCTAAGACCTTTCTGTTTCACCAAAATTTCAGCTGTCGGAGAGTAGTGGAAATTGTGACCCTTTATGCTCCGTTGATGAAGTTAGCTCACAGTATTTTGAAGCTAACTACAAGCCAAAGAATGATCTTGTTAAAGCTTTAACTATCCTTGCAACGGCTTTGGCTGGGGCAGCTGCAATAAACCATTCCTGGGTCGCTGCTAACCAGGTTCATACACTCCTAGTTTTTGACCAAATTACAATTGCCAGTTTAACCATTTCATGTCTTTATCCTAGCATGCATATTACATGTCTCCTTATGTCAGTAGTTGTGGATGTCTGGGTGATAATTCTTGGGAACTTGGTTAAATTCCTTTTGCAGGACATTGCAATGGTGCTAGTATTTGCTCTTGGGTACGCAGGTATCATTTTTGAGGAATCACTGGCATTTAACAAAAGTGGAGTTGGATTACTGATGGCTGTTTGTCTATGGGTTATCAGAAGTATCGGGGTAAGCTAAAAGCTGCGAATTCACCTTTGGAACTTCAACAACTCTTTTGAGATTTCAAGTTATCAGTTGTCTCTCTTGAAATTTAAGATTCAACTCAGTTGGGCCATCGTGATGTTGACATATGCATACGTCCTTACAAAATTTGAACAGAGTGCAACTTATTCAATGTCAACAAGTTTTCATTTTTGGTTTATCTTGCTAATAGATGTTTTTTTTTCAAAACTAACCTCATACTTCTTCATGTTCTTTAAAACTGTAATCAATGCCAAGGATATTTACGATATTCTTCATGTTTAGTTGTTACTTATGACTTACAAGCAATGTTTAGTTTTTCATATGTATCAACTTGTTTTTTTTTGAGGGAATGTATTAACTTGTTTAAGATACATGTTTTGGAATATAAGCCTGTTTGTTTGCATCCTGAGATGCAAAGTTGGACTTTGCCACACATATGATAAGATGCCTTGTCGTTGCTAGTGACTCTAGTTTGGAAGCACCATAGTTTTAATACAAGGATGCTTTTCATTTTTATTACAATGATGTAATCTTCATGTTATGAATATATTTAAGCATCAATTAGATGATATTCATTAGTTGATCTTTATCATTCCTTTTCTGTTCTTCATATGATTAAGGCTCCCTCGACCGATGTAGCTGTTCAAGAGTTGAGTCGGAGTACTGCTGAAGTTAGTGAAATAGTGTTTTTCTTGCTTGGTGCAATGACCATTGTGGAGATTGTTGATTCACATCAAGGTTTTAAGCTGGTGACTGACAATATATCTACTAGAAATCCTAAAACACTTCTCTGGGTGGTGAGTCTTTCTTACCTTTATATTTTCTCATTGAACTTCATATTATGTTGGATAGGTCTTTTACTTTGTAGTTCTCGTTGTGCTACTACCACAAAGGCACAAACCAACAAACATAAATGAGTTGCCAGTGATAAACCATTGAGGCGCATTTTTTGAGTTCATAATACAGCCTTTTTGTCCATACCGGATAGATTTTTAGAACTTGTATGATCAAATTATATTTATGACTTACCTTGATAGAGAAAAAACACCCTTTGCAGTCATGTTATTCCACTTCAATGGTATCTGACGTTCACCTTGAACTGAACAATTCTCCAACCCATGGTAATTAAATCCTGAGGAAACCTTTGGTAGTAATGCTATATTTACACACTGGCCCTTGGCCCCCAGGAAATACAAGTTGCTTATTTCCTAACTGTAGGCTTAGTGTTTTCTGTAAAGAAGTGCCCCTTCTCTTGGCCTTTTTTCTAGACCACACAGAATGACTGCATTCATGTTTATCAAGGTAGAAAGCTTTTACAATTTCAACCATGATTTCAAGTTGGTGAAACCAAATAAATGTTGTATTTTTGGAGTTAGGTTATAATCTGGTTTGGCAAAGAGAATCTGGACTTTTAAGTAGCTACTTTTGCACAGCAGCATAAAGTAGGTTCAACATACCACAATACAACAACCACACCTAAGGCGAAGAAATTATGATTTTCTGGAAGAAGAAATCGTTCTGACTCCTAGATGGTTTGATGTTCATTCTTCTTTTCTCCCTAGACATTACGTAGCTTCTTGTATCATAAATATAAATAAATATAGTAGACTTAGACTCCTTCCTTACTACTTCTGTGAAGAAAAGAAATAATCCGGTTTCGGCTTCATCTCTTTTTTGGCCTGTCTTTGGTGTTGTTGCTCAACCATGTAACGTTAAATTAATAACCTTTTATTTGAGAGCCATAAATATCACACTTTGTATTTTTCATGTATACATTGTTTCTTATTTCAGATTGGCTTTGTAACCTTCTTTTTGAGTTCTGTCTTGGACAACTTGACTTCGACTATTGTGATGGTGTCCTTGCTCCGGAAACTAGTACCTCCATCAGAGTACAGAAAGTATGACCTCTATTATTATCTCAGCAATTACGTTTGTACATAATCTGGCAATTGCTTTGCTCGTATGTTACCATATTTACTGTGAATGATCAAATCCTTGTATTCTCATTATTTTCATTTTTTTGTATTCTCTGTACACAGTAGTAAAAAACTGATTTAAAGTTGTCCTCCTGTCGTATTTTTACCACCTTTCATTATAACCCGTAGGTCCAGTGCCATGCTTTGCTTCACTCTAGTTAAGCAACTATAACTTTTCGTGCTACAAGTTTGCTTTACTTCCATAGGCCCATAGTTTGACCAATGACTGGCATATCTCATAGGCTAATTTACCTGCAAACATTCACTTAAGCTGTGACACTCAAGATATTTGTAGAAATGCTCTCTTATTCTCGAGATGATTTTAAGTCGCGAGACGTGTGGTCTGATACTCTGATTGTAGTTGGGAGGTTGGTCCAATGAAATTTGATTTATCAAAAACTTTCTTGTATCCTTTCTTTTCAAGAAACTGAGGGGGAAGCTCCGACGGTATAAATTGTAACCTAAATTCGTGTCTGTGAGACCTTGAACCCAAGTGGTGGGATTATATAATAATTGCAACTTGGAGATATTTTGCTGATGCGTCTCAATAGTTTGTTTTATACCGATCTTTGTGCCTTACTGTACATAGCACCGAGGGGCTAATAGGAAAAGTTCGTAGTGCCAACCACCCTTCTGCCACAAAAAAGTGTTTTGGCATCAAATCAACATGAGAAGCTCCCAAGAAATTTATACAGGTTGTTCGAAGTGATGTGCAACAATTTGAAATTTTAAGGTTGAACTAGAATAATATTTTCTTTTATTATAAATTAAAAGACAAAGGGAAAGGAAATTTATTAGTTGTACAAAACACATTACTGCAAAGGAAAAGGAAATTTATTAGTTGTACAAACTACGACTTCCAATTTTTATCTCTGGAAGCTTGGCATGTGAATCCATTTGCTACCTTCCCAGTTTGCTTGGGGAATAATTCCTGTGTTGATTTGAGGCCAACTTTGTGAGTATTTTTCAAAACTAGTATCGTGTTAGAGATGGACGCACATCGTAAATTGGACCTCACTTACCTCCGCAGGATGGTATATGAACTTTTTGTTCTTCAGTTTATCAATAAATGGTGCATATTGTGTATAGTAAACATTGCCTTATTGGGACAGGTTGCTAGGTGCTGTTGTTGTAATTGCGGCTAATGCTGGGGGTGCATGGACACCAATTGGTGATGTGACAACCACTATGTTGTGGATTCACGGTCAGATTACGACTTTAAAAATAATGCAGGTCAGATTTCCACATTTATTCTTGTATTTTGTGGTTTGCTTATGAAGATCCTTCATTTTAGAGTTCTCCAAAATATTCATTATGCAGATCTTTCCTTAATGTTAGAGCTCTCTAAACTGTTCATTAAGTTTTTATTTCATGCTATAATTTTCTACCCTATATTATTACTGAATGGTCTTGATCAAAACTTTAGAACTTAATGTGACCTTTTCAGATATCCTACATTATGTATGTCTTTACTGGGGAATCTTCTCAAAGTTGATTAACTAAAACTGCGTTGAAGGAGAACATCTAAATATGTTTCTTAAAAGATATTACAACTACCTCTGTTCCGAATTATAAGATGTTTTGGATATTTCAATATGGACTACATATGGACTGAAATGAGTGAACAAACACACTAAAACGCGTATATGTACATCCGGTTCAGACAAAAGTTAGAACATCTTATAATTTGTAACGGAGAGAGTAGAAGATAAGGAGAAACATGCTCCCCCCCCTCTCTCTCTCTCTAGAAAAGGCTATATTTCTATAATTTTTTATTTTATCATGTCCTCAATGAGGGTGACCCTACAGTGTTCTAAAATTTTAGTCGATAGCACAGTTGCTTTTAGGGATAATTTATAGTGCAAAATTAGGTGAATTGCTTTAATCAATATAAATTGAAATGAAGATGGCCCTGAATCAAAATGCAAGGCTTTGGCGTTTTCTCGAAGAAAAAATAATCTAAATGTTATATCAAGTATTGTGATTTGCCCATCACAAAAATGGAAGCCATTTTACAAAATTAACTCCATAATCTAGATTGCGAGCAATCCATCATTTTGTGAATTTTTGTGTGTTTACCTTCTTTTTTGCATGCTTGAACAAAGGGCTACATATTTCGACTGTGGAAAATGAACTGCTTGGCTTATGATTTGGCAGGGCTTGTTTGTCCCTTCCGTAGTTTCATTGATGGTCCCACTGGCCCTGATGTCCCTCACCAGGTTATTAACAAAGGACTACTTCTAATACATGATATTAAACAAAATTCATGTGCCTTACGAAATAATTTCTTGTATATTGCATGCAGTGAAGCAAATGGATCGTCTCAGGAATCTTCAAGTTTGCTGTCATCAGAGCAAATGGCTCCTCGAGGACAACTTGTATTTGCTGTTGGACTTGGAGCCCTAGTGTTTGTTCCAGTGTTTAAATCTCTCACTGGATTGCCACCTTTCATGGGGATGCTCCTTGGTCTTGGCATTCTCTGGATTCTGACAGATGCGATACATTATGGAGAATCTGGAAGGCAGAGATTGAAAGTTCCACAAGCGCTTTCACGGATTGATACACAAGGAATTCTATTCTTCTTAGGTATTCTGTTGTCGGTTGGCAGGTAACCCCACCCCCTTCCACTCTGTACAATTATTTGGGGCTTTGCCTTTTGGAGCTCACCTTTAGAAAATTTGTGGAATCTTAATGCAATTTAATTAATATCAGGTGATGCCAGTGGCAACTTAAAAGTATTAAGAGGCATTTTAGTTATTCTTCACCCCCTCTATTTTTACATCAATGCACCGTAATTTTACGCTATGTAATTTTTGTCTTATTTCAGACGTAAAAAGAGAACGTAAGAAAATACATAATCGCAATTTAAGATTTGATATACCTAAAGATGTGGAATGTAAATTTTCACTAGAAGACTGATTAGCAGAACTAGCAAAACATATTGGTTCAAAAGTTGTCATATGACTTAGCAGTGTGAATATCTCCCGAGGGTCAAAAGAACCACAAGCCCTAAGAGAGAAAGCGCCTCCCGCGCCCAAGCTTGAAGTGCTCCTCAGATGGCTCGTTGAGTGGAGCCTCCAGCACTTGATCCTTCCTGAAATGGAGTTGTTCCACATCCACATACCCATCCTTGTCACACTAGGAAAGCCCTTATGCAACTGGGAAGTACATAAGTAATTTATAACATCTAACAACTTTAACTCAAATTGTTTCTATGCTTGGAAATTTAGTTACCCTGTTATGGTGTGTGCTCTACTTATTACTGTCTATTCCATTCCAACTTAGATGGTCGTAATTTTCTGATAGTTTTTTTGAGTAATCAATTTTCTGATAGTTGGATTTGTTCTTCCTTTGCACTAGCTTGGAAGCAGCAGGGATTTTGAGGCAGTTGGCGAACTATCTTGATGCCAATATTCCAAACGCTGACCTCATTGCAAGTATCATTGGTGTAGCATCAGCAATTATAGACAATGTTCCACTTGTTGCTGCAACCATGGGGATGTATGACCTGACTTCATTTCCTCAAGATTCAGATTTCTGGCAGCTTGTTGCGTTCTGTGCTGGTACGGGTGGTTCGATGCTTATCATCGGCTCTGCAGCAGGAGTGGCTTTTATGGGAATGGAAAAGGTGGATTTCTTTTGGTACCTTCGCAAGGTAAACTTCTTTCTCATCCCGCTCTTAATAAGGAGATATGGAACAGCATAATAGCAATTAACAGCACAATCTGTTACAAATGAAACCTCATTATATCATGTTAGCAGGTGTATTAAGTACACTTTCTGATATACGCTGGCAAACTTCTGAATACAGCCCATATCTCTGATACTTTTCTTTGAGTAGTTTTTGGTAGAGTTGAGAGCAGAACTCCTATTTCTGACTGCAGCTTAGCTTGGAGGTTTAGCTCTGGTATTGCATTTTAAGAAGAAAAAAACGTTTCCGGTTCTTGAAGTGTGTTGTTGTTCGTTGAATTGAGTGAAAATGTGCTTGTTTCAGTTCCTTAGAGATCTATAGGTAATAAACCAAAGTTCAGTCTGCTTGTTCACAACATACTTGAGCAAACAATGACTGCCCTTTTCCATTGTCCTGGATGTGTGTCCACATTGCAATTGTCTATGCATCCTTGAGCTAAAATTGGTTGTTGACACGCACGATACTTGTTTGCGCTTGCAGGTGAGTGGTTTCGCCCTTGCAGGTTATGTAGCTGGCATCATCACTTACCTAGCTGGTCAGAACATCCATCTATCTCTTCCCACTTCACTGGCGGAGATCCCGTTTATCACGGGTTCGTAAAAGGCTGGCCACGGTGGTCCTGTACTGTAAGAAGATGTTACAGTAGACCGAGAAGAACACGCGAGCACACTGGCAGCAGAGAAACGGTTTTTACAACCTGGTCACTTGGCTCATAATACATACGGGTTGAAATAAGCGAGTCGTGAAACCACGCCCTGATTGAGCTCCTTGGCCCCTTTGAGATTTTGTGTAGTGGTACTGAAAGGCTTGGTGCGGTGTTGATGCGAGTCAAATGTGGTAGGCTAGAGCAGAATGGTTATGTAAATTAAGCTGGTAGTGATCTATGTCCCTGTCAACAGGGGACAAAAACATGTACTCTGAATTCCTATGATGAGTTTTGAGCTGTCTGCATGTTGTAATGATCGGCTTTTGTGGTGATGTTATTGGAAAGAATGAAGTGAAGTGATGTGTATTTGTTTGAAAAATAAAAATTCTGTAAAAGAATTGTCTGGAGATACAATAGGGATGATCCTGAAAACTTAACACCCGGTGCGGCTGTGTGGCACTGTCAGCACTTGCCCAATGGTCTTCAGTTTTCTGAATTGGTGATCCCGGTTGAATCCCTGGTCGTATGTATCCGTGGTGTATATTTCCACTTGAAACGAACATTTGTAAACCCCTTTCATGATTGATGAAGAGGTGGTTTATATAGTTCTGTTCTTCCCTTTGAGTCAAGTCAAATGTTGTAAATCAGGTACTCCATCTATAAAGCTGTACTAAAGCAACGACAATTATCATGGATTGGAGGCAACAATTAATATGGATTGGAGGGGAGTACTTCAATCTTGCGTGCGTTTGTGTGTGGGGTGTGAGGAGCATAATACTCCTACATAATACTGCCAGGAGGAAAAATTAGGATCTGATGTATCTGCAGACCGGGTGTAATGCTTAAATCTTTTAAGTAATAAAGAATCCCTTTTCGAAAAAATATGACCAAAACACAAGCAGAGATGTACTCTTCTTGGGACCGACCATCCTATAGCATCGCATATAGTAGTCCTATCCTCTGTGCTGCCATATATCAACAACGTACGTACTCCTATGTATGTATGGATGTACATGTATACAGGCCAGGCGACAGGCCAAGGAAGGAAATCCAAGTGCCTGCAACATAGGCAGCAGTGTCAACTCACATGCGCAACAGGAATGCATGCAGAGGCAGGCAGGACGAAGACACCGCCAGATACCGCTCGGCTCTCGCATGTGATGCTGGAGCAGAGCATATGCAGCTTTACACTGCCCCGCGGTGGCCGCTCTTCGTTGCATCTTTGCCCTTGCGAGATGTGATTTTTGTTTTGTTTTACTCTACCACTTGCGACTGTTGCGAGGGAGATGTGATCTCTATAATGTAGGAGTAGCAGTATCTTATAGTTTGATGATTAGAAACGCGTGGAAGTGGAAGCACCAAACGGTAACAACAAATTTCGTTCTTTTATCAAGGACAAGGAGGACAGAGCTAAGAGCTAGCGCATATACGTACATGGCCACGCATGCATGCATGTGCGCCCGTCCTACGTGCTCCGGGTAGAGCCAAAGAGACAAAGATTCCTGTGGCCCTACGCTGTGTGGGGTAGTATGTGCGTTGTACGTGTGCCCTTTTCTCTCGGTAACTCGTGACTCACTTGTCCCTCTCACCGCAGACCCCCGTCCCGAGCGACACGGATCATCTATCTGCACACATTTTTACCAAAGGCAGGCTTTGGTAATCTAGTACGTACTTCTCAGCTGGACTGCTGCTACACTGTCTCAGACTCGGTCCATTGCAGCCAGAAACCGTCTCGTCTAATACTACTACTCCCTTTACCACAAGTAATATGGATCGGAGGGATTAGCAAGCTGCTATTAGCTTGTTGACGACGAGCTCCAGTGAGCCCTATTAGGGCCCTTTCCATACAGCCGGCAATATATATAGACCAAAGCATTGAGGTTTTCAGGAGATAGAGAGAGACGGAGGTCATTGGACTGGAGTATTCCGCTTCTTTTGGGGCAGAAGATCAGAGGGTCGGTGCGGATTATATATACGTAGGTAGTAGAGGGTCCTCAGACCTCAGCCACCCCAAAGCAATAGGCAGCGGCTGCAGAAGTAGCAGGGCGGTGCGTAGCAGGTAAGTATTTCTCGTCGGCTCCTGCCGGATGGTTCAATACGTAAAAGCATCCCAGGTACCCTAACTTGCATGGAATGTGATGTTTTAGTCCTAAACTTGTAAAATGCACTTTCATCATACCCCAACTTGCACTCGATGTAATGATTTAGTCCCCGACCTATCATAGCGTGACAAGTGGCAGCCAGGTGGCTGGTTCGGTCATCGCCCGCACTTTTACAAAAAACACCTTACAGTTTTTCATAATCAACCCGCGCTACAGGAGAGCACCTGCATTAATTCTGCCTGAAATCCACTTCGCGTCCGTTTCGAGGATATAGTTGTTGTTCATTCAATTAACATTAGCACGACCATTCAATTAACTGAAACTGCACTGCAGATAGCATTAGCATTAGCATTAACTTCGATAATAAGGGTTTGTTTTCAGTCAAATCTGCATATAAGATTCACGTTGTAGTGCTTAAAAGGGAGGCGAGCAAGCAGGCTGGCCAAAGTTCAGATAAGAAGGACTAGTTTTCATCGTTGTTCTCTTCTTTATGGAAGATTAGATGCCCGCCAAAAGTGCACCATTTTCTGTGGAGGTTTGCACACAACAGCCACCCAACTTATATGAATATAAAATAGGAGTGGTGTTGATCTGGACACTAGATGCGCAGTCTGCGGGAAATACTTTGAGGATGGAGGCCATTTATTCTTCAAATGCAAACTAGCAAAACAACGCTGGAGAGCCCTGCTACTTGATGATGTCTGATCCGAGCTAGTCCAATTCACCAATCCAAAACAAGTTCTCCAGACATTTTTTGATCTGCCGGAAGAAAAGAAATTACTGACACTTGCTTGCCTCTGGCAGTGGTGGTCTGAACGGAATGGGGGAAATCATGGAAGGAAAGGAATGGAGGTTGATGCGTTTCAGTTTGCTGTGAGACGCCATGTCAGGGATTGGATGGAATTCTTCGCGTCGAAAAAAGTAGCTCACACATCGACGCAAACTAGATGGGAGACCCCTCCACAAGACTGTGTTAAGATCAATGTAGACGCCTCATTTAACGCAAGTTTGGGCCATCGAGGGTGGGGTATGATTTGCATAGATTCGGAATCAGACATTAAGTTCCTGGCAGCAGGATCTGCTGATGACGTTTCTGATGCTCTACATGCTGAAACCATATCCCTCTCACATGTTGTTCAGCTAGCTGACCAACTGGGCGTGGGGCGGGTAATTTTTGAGACTGACAGTCTCAACTTGCAACAAGCAGTGACCTCCAACTCTTATGACTTTGCTCCACTGGGACAAATGTTTCGAGATATCAAGGCCAAACTCAATTCACAATTCATTAGCACAAGTGTAATCCATGTCTCACGTGACTGTAACATGCCATCACATGTACTGGCAGCAAGGGGCGCAGGATTAGCTAATGCTGAAATGCGTTTGTGGTTGGAAAATTTTCCTGGTGATGTAACCCGTTATGTAACCAGCATCTCAGCCGTGTCATAAATGGAATAAGAGTGTTCCATGTCAAAAAAGAAGAGAAACAAACCAGTGTTTGATCAATATGCAGGCAGTTATGTAGTTAATTTGTTACCAAACTTAATGCACTACAGAACCGAAAATGAACACATAGATAGTATAAACTACATAAGAATTGGTCAGTGTACTAGACAGAGGACTCGGTAACTATAATCTGCAATACTTTATCTACCTTATTAATGGCTCCTTTGTCACCACCTTTCTCCAAGGCAATGATATCTGGTGTATCCAGTGTGATGGTTATTTGTTTCATCCCTTGTCTGAGTAGACTGCAGGCATATCTGTGAAAAAGAGCATCTGATTTTAAGTTCATAAAATTGGCCAAATATCGCTATAAGCATCAAAACATCTAGGAGAGATGCTATACCCGATGTTGAGGGCGGTCTCCGTCTTGTCGCCCGTTAGCACCCATATCTTGATGCCGGCCTTAGCAAGTTTGTCGATGCAGTTAGTGAGTCAGGTACCTAGAAAAAGGGAAATTAGCATGCGCAAACCAAAGAGAAGTCTTGAACTGTTCCATTTTACAGCATGAAAGAAGATAAGATTTACTCACCCCCTTTTGCAGCTTGTCCTCAACGGCGGTGGCTCCAAACAGAATCAAATCCCTCTCTATCAAATCAGTCGCTTCGTCAATCAGCTCATCCCGATCAGCGCTGACAGAATTCTTAGCTGCTGTGAAGTTCCTTTCGAATTTAGTGTATTCGATCTCCTCAAGTTGACGGTATGCAAGAACTAGTGTCCTCAGGCCAGCATCAGCGTAATCATTTATGTGCTTCTGTGTCGCTTCACCATACGTACTCTGAGAGTTTGACAGCCTCTCGTACATTATACTGCACATTATACGTACTCTCAAAGTCCCAGTCTTATCCGTGAGAATCGTGTATACTTGGCCCAGCTCCTCGTTCATTGAATGGTCGTGCTAATGTTAATTGAATGGACAACAACTATATCCTCGGACGCGCAGTGGATTTCAGGGAGAATTAATTCAGGTGCTCTCCTGTAGCTTGGGTTGATTAGGTAAAACGGCAGGGTGTTTTTTGCAAAAGTGCAGACGGTGACTGTCCAGCCACCTGGCTGTCACTTGTCACTCTGTGATAGGCCGGGGACTAAATCATCACATCCAATGCAAGTTAGGGTATGGTGGAGTTGCATTGTGCAAGTTTGGGACTAAAACATCACATCCCATGCAAGTTAGGGTACTTCGGGTGCTTTTACCTCGATTCTTTTACCCATGGGCAATTGAGCTATAACATGCATCCGCCTGCTTATTCTACCAGCTCCGAAACAACCTATGTAGCCACGCCAAGCCAAGCTCCACCGTTGCCTCGCGTAGTCACATGCCCTGCTCCTCCGCTCACCGCCTGCCGTTTGGCGCCCATGTGTATGCCTACAATATTCAGACCGAGCTTGGTGATTTGCCTGCCATATCTTTATTTTTTTTGAACGCTGGCAGTAGCACTGCCAAATTCATTGTTCAGAAGAAGAGTAACAAGAACACCTCCAAAGGAGAAAAGCACCGCAAAAGGGCTAGTGCAGAAAGAAAAGAAAGAAAACAGAAACCCGCCAGCACCACCACAAACCCAAGATCTGCAAGCAACCGTGCACACCATCGGAATCCATCGTCGAGGCTTCCAAGATGACGCCTCCAAGAAGGAAGTGGTATCGAGAAGATCACCGTCATCCGATCTTGCTCCACCAGATCTTAGGTTTTCACCCGGAGGCCTCAGCCATGAGGCAGGAAGAGCAACGAGCTCCATGGCGGCACCTCCAAGGAAGAAGACGACATCCATAGATGCCGTTACCGTCGGCATTGACGAGGTCATCCGGAGCCAAGCCTTCCACCAACCATCCAGGATCCGAGACCAACCCAGCACCACCGGGCAGAACAAGGCCAAACACACACTACCAGACACGGGATAGTCGCCGCCGCCCACAGAATATAGGCAAGGACACGCCAACCTGACCGGTCCGCACCGCCACTCGTAGGACCTGGGCGAACCAAATCGACTCCGGCCATCCTCCGGCTTCGTGCGCAGATCTGGGCAAGAATTCGCACCGCATCGCACAGGAAAGACCGAAGTAGAACCATAGCTGACCGCCCCGCAACGCCGCGCGCCGAAACAAAGTGAAAATCAGGCCAAAACTTAACGTGCTCGCACCGCCGCGCACAAAGACTGGACCTCCGTGCTGGATCTGGTCTTCCTGAGCCTCCTCTAGCACCAACAGGCTGGACAACGCCCCTGCTCCAGGAGCTGGACGTGCACACACTTGCAAGGGGGAACCCACCAGCATCCACTGGCACTAACCGCTCCCGCCTCCCCTATCCAGGCGCCACCGGCCAGCGAGATCTGGGCCCAGGACTGCCCAAACTTAGATCGGGCTCAGAGCTCCTCATCGCCGTGTTGCCCAACCTCCTCACGCACCGGCGCCGCCACCTAGAAGATCCGCGCTGGGGGCACCGACCGCGCTCATCCCATGCCCGCTCCACCGGCCGCCAGCCCGTCAGGCCCAGATCTGGCCCGACAACCGCAGCGAGCCTCCCACCATGCACCGCCCAGGGCCACCGCGTCGCCCAGGATATCTCGCGAGCGCGAGACCCTGCACCATCTTGGCCCCATCCCGCGCCGTCCATGGCAGCAGGCGCGCCATCCGGCAGCCGTCGCGCCAAGCATGTAGGCAAAAAAAAGAAAAAGGGCCCCGCCGCCACCTGCACAGGAGCCGGCCCGGACTTCGTCGGCCGCTCCTCCGGCGGCGGTGAGCCGAGGGGAGGGAGGAGAGAGGGGCGAGTTGCCTCGATCTAGGGTTTTCCCCGTGTCGCCAGGGAGGGCGACGCGAGGGACGAGAGGATGAATAATGTCGTCTGCCATATCTTTATGGTCGAGCCATTTTAGGGCATCTCAGACACGGATCATCAAAACACACACATTTGTTTACATCAGATGGTCCGGACATTTTTGGCGTCCAAGTTGTCATCAATTTGGGTAGACTGGTCTGATCGTCATACCTGGCCCCAAATCGGGGGGTGGGGGGCTCATGGAGGTTGGACATCCGCCACATTAGACTCCGACAGCCCAAACTGACCTCAAAACCTCTCTCTAGCTTATTCACAAATGGTGCGGTCGGCCACCCGTCAACCCACACTTAAGACGGCCATGACAGGTCGCCCACATTTACACGGGGGCGCCGCTCGACAAGACTATTGGTTGCCCACATTCAAACGTTTGCCGTTCCGCCTACCCTAGATATATAAAGCCGAACGACCACACCCCAAAACCCTACCGTTCCGCCTACCCTGGATATATAAAGACGAACGACCACATTCAAACATTTCCCATTCCGTCTACCCACACTCAAGCTGGCTATGACAGGTCGCCCACGTTCACATGGGGGCACCGCTCGAGAAGACTATTGGTTGCCCACATTCAAACGTTTGCCATTCCGACTACCCTAGATATATAAAGCTGAACAGCCACACCCCCAAACCCTATTGTTCTGCCTACCCTGGATATATAAAGCCGAACGGCCACATTCAAACATTTGCTGTTCCGCCACCCTAAATATATAAAGCCAAACGACCACACCCCAAAACCCTACCGTTCCGCCTACCCTAGATATATAAAGCCGAACGGCCACATTCAAACTTTTCCTATTTCATCTACCCACAATCAAGACGGCTATGACATATTTCATCAATTGGGCATCATAGTTCGTCACCATTGGTAATAAAGCGCAACCAAAAAGCAGATTACATACACTGTGCATCAAAGGTCGCAACCAGTGCAAATAAATGCGTCAGCAAAATAATTTACAGAACCGATGGCGCTTCAACACAGTTCAAGAAATGTTAGCCCTACCCGGGAGATGTTGCACAAGCTGATGAGACTACCCTTGTTTGACACTCATATCCTCCAACTCTAGCTACTTAGCAATACTATATGCACTGGAGTTCTATGTTATCTTTCTTAGAGATTGGACTTCGACTTGGAGCTGAGTTGAACCATGTATTTCCGCTTGAAGTTGAGACTAAAGAAGTCGAACTAATTCAGACGGCGATTTCAACGAGCTTGTGCCACTGCTATTGGCGAGTATATTGAACACTACATTAAGACATATTTGGGGTTGTCTCGCTATCTTCAAGATGTTTTACCTTCTTCACTGCAATATATGTTAGAGGGACAAGCAATCGGTTTGTCTCACTATGTTCATTACAGTTCTCTCTGTCATCAGAGATACCACTCTAAAAGAGAAAACAAGTAGAAAAGTTAAAGGTTTTGCGTGTATAAGCATCAATGGTAAGTGTGCTATCAATTTATGCCATTTTATATTGGCAAATAAAGAGATACGATTTAAAATAGCATTAACAAAATATGACATTGTTTATAATTAAGACAAAGATGGTTATGACATTGTGCAGGTGTGGCTAAGTTTGTTAGTCATTGCATTGTTCCGCAATTTTCTTTTGATGTGCACATTCTTATATTCATTATGACATGTTCAATATCTGAGATGCATGAAAACAAAAGTAGTAGTGAGATTATCCTTGTAATGCATATGGCATTCTAATCTAATAGGTGCTCCCTATAAACCCCTATGTGATATCTCTGGAATTATGATGAGAGATGTCATGCGTGATGCAATTTGATGCATACATTAATATAATTTGGTCGTACTAATAAAAATAAGCTTCCTGTTGAGAGCTCCAGTAGTAATGATAGTTGGCAGATGATAGCTTCAAAATATACTATATACAAAGTTGTAAGTGCATCTAGTGCCATCCCTAGTTGGTTTTGGAGTATTGACGACAAACCTAGTTGAGGGACTAATGTGTTTGTGAGAATTGCAGGATAACACAGGTAGAAGTCCCTCATTGATTCGATTTTCCTACCAGAGATGACCCCTAAAAATGTATGAAGACATTGAAGTCAAAGGTGGTATGTGAAGACATTCACATTGAAGACTATGACAAGAGAAGACATCGCGTGAAGACTATGGAGCGCGAAGACTTAGCAGTTTCGTCGTTCTGTGTTTTTCTTCGTTGAGTCATAGGAACCATCGTACTGTTAAGTGGGGTCCAAGAGAATCAGTCAGAATGACTGAAGTGATGCTTAACCAAAATCCTATGTCTTCGAGTGAAGACTATGAGAGCAAATCTTGTCTAGAGTTGGATAAGTCAGCTTTGCTTGTAGCCCAAGTAAAGTTGCCGTGTGTGTTTGAAATCTGACCGTTGGAACACGTGTCAGTTCCTTAGTGACCCAATGTCATTTCGGACAAATCAGGTCGGGTTGCCTAGTGGCTATAAATAGCCCACCCCCTACAACCATAAACTGTTGGCTGCTCAGAGTTAGAGTACGGCTTTTGTCGTTTGAGAGCAACCCACCTCGAAGCCTTTGAGAGAGAATTACTTGCGAGGATAAAGCCCTAAACACCCAGAGCCAAAGAGTGTTAGGCATCACTTAAGTCTTCCTGTCTGTGTGATCTGAAGACTTATTACACTTGAGGACTGTGAATCCTCCAGCCGGTTAGGCGTCGCGTTCTGAGCATCCAAGAGTCATTGTGGATCGCCGGTGAACGAAGTCTGTGAAGGTTTGGAAGTCTACCTTGAAGACTTACCAGAGTGATTGGGCGAGGACTGGGTGTCCTTAGCTCAAGGGGAATAAGGTGAAGACGAGGTCTTCTGAGTTGAATCTCAGCCTCCCTAACCAGACGTACAGTTGTCACAACAACTGGAACTGGTCCAACAAATCATTGTCTTCGAGAGTCACTGGTTTCATCCTTCCCTTCCCTTTATTTACTGTTGGTCCTTGTGAAGTCATTGTATGATTGCATTATCTTCTGTCTTCACTGATTGACTGCTTGTTCTGATTGGCTTCACAATATCTTCCTACCTGACCCTTACTGCATAGCTGTTATTAGTCATTGCGCTTTCACTTCATTGAATACTTGACTATGGTTTGCCTAGTGTAGTCTACCTTCCGCTGCATGGTAATAGGTTTACTTCTATCGGTTGTCTTCGAAACTTCCATGTTTTGAAGACTTTCATAAAAATTGCCTATTCACCCCCCTCTAGTCAATCACTAGCACTTTCAATTGGTATCAGAGTAAGGTACTCCCTTGTTCTGTGTGATTCGGTTTAACCACCTGGAGTTTTAGCTATGTCGACTGCAGGGATAATTAAGGTCTCCGCTGCTTGCCCCGTCTTCGATGGAACTGAATATCCCTACTGGAAGAATAAGATGCGCATGCATCTTGAAGCCATTGATGTCGACCTATGGTATGTCGTCAAGAATGGCGTTCCCAAGGCTGGTGAAGGTGTCACCGCTGCTGATATCAAGAAGTTCGTTCAACTGGACTCCACTGCCAAGAACATCATCTGTGGTCATCTGACCAAAGGACAGTATGGCCGCGTGAGTGCTTTGGAAACATCTAAGCTAGTCTGGGACTGGCTCTCCAAGGTCAATGAAGGTGTCTCAACCTAGAGAGATCAGAGAATCAATTTCCTTCGCAACCTCTTCAACCGCTTCAAGAGAAATGACAATGAGAACATCCAGCTCACGTTTGATCGACTCACTAACATCACTAATGAGATTCAAGCTCTCGACGCCACTGAGATCACCAAGCATGAAGTCGTCAAGACACTCCTGAGATCACTTGACAACTCATTTGACACCCTAGCCCTGATGATTCAAGAACATCCTGATTTCAAGACACTCGATCCGTCTGACATACTTGAGAGGCTCAACACACATGAGTTTCAGCTTTCTGAGAAAAGAGACATCTACGGTCCCAACTATGGGCGAACTCGTGCCTTGAAGGCAAAAGCTGTCTCCTCATCTGAAGAAGAATCTGACAGCAGTTCTGATGATCCCGAAGACATTGGAAAGGAGCTTGCTATGCTTGTGAAGAAGTTCCAAAAATTCACCAAGAAGAAAGGCTTCAGAAAGTCTTCACGATCAAGCTCAAGAAATGATGAAGCTTCTGCTCATGACTACAAGAAGATAACATGCCACAAGTGCAAGAAACCTGGCCACTACATCTCTGAGTGTCCGCAGTGGGACAATGAGAACAACAAGAAGAAGAAGAGCAAGGAATATGACTCTGATGACAAGAAGAAGAAGAAATACTCAAAGTCTTCTTCCAAGTCTTCCTCAAAGTCTTCATCACACAAGAAGAGCTCATCTGGCAAGGCACGTGCGTTTGTTGGCAAGGAAATGGATTCAGAGGAGGAGTCTGCTTCTGAGGAGGCGGAGGTGGAGTCTGAGGAGGAGTCCGATTCTGGCGTTGCGAGTCTGGCTACAGCATACGTTGCCAAGTCCATCTTCAACACTGAAGACAATGAATTCATCACCGACACCGATGCAAATGACAAGGACTACTCTGCTCCTACCTACTGCTTCATGGCACGCGGTGCCAAGGTAAACACACGCACTGCTCACTATCAAACTTCTAGTGAAGATGACTCTGATTGTGGTTCCAAACCCAGCTACAAAACACTTGCTAAAATTGCAACTGAACAATAGAAAGCTATGGAACATATTCAAAAACTGTTAGACAAAAGCGATGATCTGTTAGACGCTGAAATGACTCGATCTCAGTCCTTAATTGAAGACATAAAAAATCTTCACGTTAAGTATGAGGAACTTGAAAGTCGTCATGAAACGCTCTCAACAACTCATGAAAAGCTTTCCTATGATTATCTTCAAAGGAAGTAAGATCTTGAGAAATTGAGAGCGGCTCATGAAGATCTTCAAAAGGAAAACGAGACACTTCGCGCCGAACAGATCAGTTCCGCTCAGGAAGGATTTGAACCACCATGTCTTAAATGCATTGAGCGTGACAACGCTACTTTTGTTGCTGAGTGTTCTACTGCTGCTACTGTTGCAATATCTTCAACTACTGATGTGGTAACTAACCCCTTTGCTGAGGATACCACTGCTATTGCTGATGAGAATGCTAGGTTGAAGACATTGCTTGAAACAGGGATGTACAAAAGTCTCAAAGGGCATCAGACACTATGTGATGTCCTCAAAAGGCAGATCCTGAACCGAAACCCTAGGAAAGAGGGTGTTGGGTTCGAAAGGAAAATGAATGCTGATGGCTCTTATTGGAAACCTGAGCAGTACCCCAAAACCACATGGGTTGCTGCAAAGGAACCTTCAGCAGATCCATCCACCCTATCTGGCTTCACTTGTGCTAATCCCATTGTTATTGATGAATCCTTTGATGCAAACTATAAACTGTTTAAGAATCAGAATGGTGAAGTGTTTGCCGGGTATATTGGTACTAACTGCAGGAATGGACCGCCTACGAAGAAGATCTGGGTGCCGAAAAGGTGTTTGGAGAATCTTCCTATGAATGTCATCATGACACCACAGGTGAAGAAGACAAACCCCATACCACAGGCTTCATATGGTCCAAAGGCTTCATACAGACAGAGGACTCACCTGATTCGCACTAACGCAAATGTTTTGTAGGGAAACCATACTCAGGCCTGTGAATATGAGCGTGTTTCATCAAACCGCCATGTTCATAAGACCAAGAACTATTCTGCTTATTCTTATGAGTACTATTGTTCACCTGCAAGACTTTTTGCTAGGGCTCCAAAGCCAAAGTTCTCAGATGCTGCACTTAGACTCATTACTTCGAAGCCACCCTTGAAGATGTGGGTGGCTAAGAAAGCTTAACTCTCTTTTGCAGGGAAAGGTCTCCAGCCGAAAACCAAAATTGTCTGATGCTATTGCTGGGGACCTTAAACATCTTGTAGGGCGCAAGATCAAATACCCAAATGGTCTTATTATGTACTTTGTTCCTGAATCGCTTGCTACTCGCCCTATCAGTCCAAATCTCGATCTAAGCTTTCATAATCCACTGGTTCGTCAAATGTTTTTGCTTCACAATTCTCTTCGTGAAGCCTATCCCCCTAACTTCACTGTAGGGTACGACACCAGCTGCTTCAGAATGGATTATTGATAGTGGGTGTACCAATCACATGACTGGCAAGCGAAGCCTTCTTATGGACTCAACACTACGTCCATCTGACAAAAGTCACATCACATTTGCAGACACTGGTAAAAGCAAGGTATTGGGTCTAGGTAGAGTTGCAATCTCAAAGGATCAACACATGGATAAAGTCATGCTTGTTGAATCCCTTGGTTTCAACTTAATGTCTGTTTTAATGCTTTGCGATTTAAACATGATTGTGATGTTTGGAAAATATCGTTGCCTTGTACTAATGGAATCTGACAAGTCTCTAGTGTTTGAAGGGTATCGGAAAGATGATTTGTACATGGTAGATTTCTCAGCAGGACCACAACTTGCCGTATGTCTTCTAGCAAAAGCTTCTGAATGTTGGCTCTGGCATTAAAGGCTAGGACATGCTGGCATGAGGAACCTCCACACCCTTGCAAGGAAGAAGCATGTCATTGGCATCGAGGGCGTCAAGTTCAAGAAGGATCACTTATGCGATGCCTGTGAAGCAGGGAAGATGACGAGGGCCAAGCATCCCTCGAAGACAATCATGACAATGACTCAACCCTTCGAAATGCTCCACATGGATCTTTTTGGTCCCACTCATTACTCAACTCTTACTACTACTGCCTGTCTCTATGGCTTTGTCATTGTTGATGATTATTCAAGATATACTTGGATGCATATAATCCTCTACAAGACTGAAGTGCAGGATGTCTTCAGACGCTTCGCCAATCGAGCCATGAACAACTATGGCGTCAAGATCAAGCACATCAGAAGTGATAACGGCACTGAATTCAAGAACACTGGTCTAGACACTTATCTTGATACTTTGGGCATTACACATGAATTCGCAGCTCCCTACACACCACAGCAGAATGGCGTCGTGGAACGCAAGAACAGAACACTTATTGAGATGGCCCGGACGATGCTTGATGAATACAAGACTCCAAGAAAGTTCTGGCCTGAAGCCATTGATACTGCATGCCATATCATCAACCGTGTTTATCTTCACAAGCTTCTGAACAAGACATCCTATGAGCTCCTTACTGGCAAGAAGCCAAATATCAGTTACTTCAGAGTGTTTGGTGCCAGGTGCTGGATCAAGGATCCACATCACACTTCAAAATTTGCACCAAAAGCACATGAAGGTTTTATGCTTGGATATGGAAAGGATTCGCACTCCTACAGAGTCTTCAACCTCTTTCATTATAAAGTGGTTGAAACAGTGGATGTGCAGTTCGATGAGACTAACGGCTCACAAAGAGAGCACCTGCCAAATGTGCTAGATGAAGTTCCATCTAGTGAATCAATCAAACTTATGGGAACTGGAGAAATCATACTTCTGAAGCTCAGCCTGAAGAGGAACTTATCATCTCCGCACCTGATCAACCTGAAGACAATGATCAACCTGAAGACAATGCTCAGCCTGAAGACAATCCTTCTAACGATGACAATGATCAGCAAGAGCAAAATCTTCGTCCTGTACATCCTCGTGTTGCAAATGAAGTACAGATTGAGAGAATAATTGATAGCATCAATGCACCAGGTCCACTCACTCATTCAAGGGCAACACAGCTGGAAAATTTCTGTGGGCACTTCGCATTTGTCTCAATATTTGAACCCAAGAAAGTTGAAGAAGCCTTCTTGGAACCTGAATGGATTCAAGCTATGCAAGAAGAGCTTCAACAGTTTGAGCTGAATAATGTATGGGAACTGGTTAAGCGTCCTGATCCTCGCAAGCATAATATAATAGGCACCAAATGGATATATCGCAACAAGCAAGATGAGCATGGTCAAGTTGTCAGAAACAAAGCTCGTCTCGTTGCTCAAGGGTACACACAAGTTGAAGGGATTGACTTCGATGAAACATTTGCTCCTGTGGCTAGACTTGAAGCCATACGCATACTGCTGGCCTATGCAAATCATCATAACATTCTTCTGTATCAAATGGATGTGAAGAGCGCCTTTTTCAATGGCAAGATTGAAGAAGAAGTGTATGTTGCACAACCGCCTGGCTTTGAAGATCCAAAACATCCTGACATGGTGTACAAGCTCAACAAGGCACTGTACGGCCTCAAACAAGCCCCTCGGGCTTGGTATGGCACACTCAAATACTTCCTGAAGAGCAAAGGCTTCAAACCTGGTTCCCTCGACCCCATTCTCTTCACGAAGACATATGATGGTGAACTGTTTGTGTGCCAAATATATGTGGATGACATTATCTTCGGCCGCACCAATCAGAAATACACTGACGAGTTTGGATATATGATGCAAGAGCAATATCAGATGTCCATGATGGATGAGCTGAAGTTCTTCCTTGGTCTTCAAATACGTCAGCAACGCAACGGCATCTTCATATCTCAAGAGAAGTATCTCAAAGATTGCCTGAAGAAATTTGGGATGCAAGACTGCAAAGGCTTCACGACACCAATGCCAGCCAAACATCATCTGGGTCCCGACGACTATGGTAAAGAGTTCGATCAAAAGGTATACCGCTCCATGATTGGTTCTTTACTTTATCTATGTGCATCTAGGCCAGATATTATGCTTAGTATTTGCATGTGTGCTCGATTCCAAGCGGCACCAAAGGAATCGCATCACTTAGCTGTGAAGCGAATTCTTCGATATTTGGCTCACACCCCAACATTAGGATTATGGTATCCAAAGGGCTCAGAGTTTGATCTGGTTGGATTCTCGGATGCTGATTATGCTGGTGACAAGGTGGATCGCAAGTCTACATCAGGCACATGTCATTTTCTGGGACGATCACTTGTATGTTGGTCTTCAAAGAAGCAGAACTGTGTATCTCTCTCCACTGCTAAATCTGAATACGTTGCTGCTGGATCTTGTTGCGCTCAGCTTCTATGGATGAAGCAAACACTCAAAGATTATGGCATTCATCTGAAGCAAGTGCCACTCTATTGCGACAACGAAGGCGCCATCAAGATTGCCAACAACCCAGTTCGGCACTCGAAGACAAAGCACATTGAAATTCGTCATCACTTTCTCAGAGATCATGTTGTGAAGGAAGATATTGATATCATACATGTCAACACTGAAGAGCAATTGGCAGATATCTTCACCAAGCCCTTGGATGAGAAGAGGTTTTGCAAGTTACGGTGTGAGCTAAATATCTTGGAATCCTCAAATGTCCTGTGATCAGGCACACATCCTAACACTTATGCATATTGATGACTTAGATGTGCAACACACAAAGTAAAGTATATCTTCAATCAATGAAGACTTACATTCTAAGTGTGAATACATTAATGTGGAATTTGACTTCGGAGCGCCACGATAATTGTGCGTCGTGTCTGGGTCTAATACTTCCTATACGGTGGGTAATGCCACCACCAAATTTTTCTGTTTGAAGTGTTTCACTCATGGCGTTACGTTTGGTATGTCTTCACATTTGGTTTGGCCTCAATCTCAACCTGTCTTCATGATTATCTTCACTATGTTGATTATATATATATATATACTAGTGTTCTGTCCTCTACAGCATTCACTTATAGCTATGTCTTCTTATTGAATCTTTTGAACTAAGTGAATGTGATCGGACCCTAACCTCTCTATGCTTTCTATCTCAAACTCTATCTCTCCAAATCATATGCATTCTATTGAAACTGTCGAATATCCTCTCTGCGTCCTTGTCAGCAGAAGATACAGAGACAAACATTAAGTCTGTTTTCAATGTTAGTTCCTTCACCTGAAACCCGGAGAAGTGGGAACGACCACCCGATAATCCAGGTGTGCGTGGGAACATGGGACAACTCCAAGTATGTTGCATGTTTGCCACGTGTTCCTCAGATGTGAACCGCCAGGGGCACCTGTGTAATTGCGCTGTGCCGCACACTTCCTTATAAATACATGTCCCCTGCGGTCAAGAAAACCTTCTTCCACCTCTCCACCTCGTCAAACCTTAGCGCCCCCACTAGCTCTCGACGACACCAGCGACGAAGCGCTTAGCTGCCGCGACTTCTCCAACGCCGTCCTCACGCCGGCCGCGGACATCGTCTTCTCCGCTGCCGCCGTAGGTGTTCTCTGTCGCCAAGATAGGGCACGGTGGATTGAAATGCTCGGTCTCCTACTCTTCCCATTTAGCAGTTCTTCGCGTGGTAAATATAACTCTACTTTTACCATCCTTTTGATCCTCAAAGATTCATCCTGTTTGCCAAAATAAGTTTCTGCCTATACAATGTTGGATCTATCCTGTCTGCATCCCATACTGCCTAGAATATTCACTTAAGCTTCATATCTAGTTAGATTCCTCACTTGTACTTATTCGCGGATTCGTACAAATCTGGAACCAACTCTCAACATATAAGTGAATGTCTTCGCACGATGAGGTCAATGTCTCCTAAACTGATTTATCTTCAAAATCTTCTGAGAATGCATATGACCTCTTCCCCTTCCCTCGCATCTCTAATGGCAGACAGCGTCGTGGGGGAACGTCAAGAGATTTGCCTGATGACCTCTCAGAGCTTTACAAGATAGATCCTGAAGAGGATTACAATTAGCGCAAGACCCGAATCCAATGGATTCGAAGATATTGGGCAGAACAATGGTTCAAATACAGGTTTGTGACCCAAGAATATGCTGAGAAAAATGCCATCAAACGACCATGGGGAGACATCCTATACAGAAATCTTCAACCCAGGTCCAGAGATGAAGCCATTGAACAAGGCTTCTATCCCTGCATGGTTCGTGGACCACAGCCTGCGGATGCACACCCATCGTCATTGCTATGGTGTCGTGACGACAATCAGTTCAAGCGCAACTTCCGGTTTGCCAAGAATTCGGCCAAGCAAAACAAAAAGTCATGGGGACTTGACTTCAACACTGGCCCTTCTGCTCCCCGTGCCGATGGCACCCGCGAAGCTGAACCCAATCTTGTTGGGCCCTTCTACAACCTGGAAGGTCTCATCACTCATATCAAGGTTCAAGGAACAACCGTGGATGAGCCTGCAGATGACGATGAATCTGATGAAGCACCTGCACCGCCGAAGCCAAAGAAACTGAAGAAGCCCAAAGCTTCAAAGCCTGCCTCAGCACCAAAAATCTCACGAGCGAAGCCACTGGCTACTGCACCTCCTGAAGACAGTGTGCAGTCTGAAGATTTGTCACGCATCTCCAAGCCCTTGAAAGTAAAGATGCCTTTGCAACACACCAGCCAAGAACTGACAGCTGCTGCTATTTTGTGCAACGACGCCATTGATCTGTCCAGCGATGAAGATCTTGCAGATGATGCTCTTGAGCAACTGATCAAGAGCAAAGAAGAAGCAGAAATCTTCAACGATTTGCCTCTCTTTGATGTGGCAATCATCCATAACTTCATTGATGAGTGGTTTGACACGCCCAACCTCAGCTTTGAAGATCTGCAACTTCCAATTGGCCTCAGTGTCGCCTTCACTGGCGCCATTGCTTCTGAGCTAACTCTAGCTCAACGCATCGTTGAACTAAAGCAAAAGATCGACTATGAGAAAGCTCAGTTCAAGAAGCACATGGCCAAGCTCAGCGTGCAAGATGTCAAAAACTTCCAGATCATGCTGCACGAGCTCAAGGAAGCCTTTCTCAAGAAGCGTGAAGAAGCTAAAGGCTCTTGTGAGCGCATGAAGAGCCTGGCAAACAAGTGTGTGCAAGCCTACAATGAGGCTGAGAAGCGCAAGGCTCTTGGTCGTCCTGGCATCGATCCCAGGATGGCTGCAAAGAAGAAGAAGCCAGCTATGGCCGAACCCGAAGCACCAAGGCAGGAAGCACATCCCATTGTCTTCCCAGCCAGCATGACTGGCTCAAAGCCAAAGGTCAGGTCAACCGCTTCAGAACTGAAGAAGACGAGGACTGCTGAGGCTGAAGCCAGAAAGAGAAAACATCCTGAAGCCTCTGATGCTGCTCCCTCCAAGAAGAAGCGCAAAACCAAGAAGGATCGGGATGCTCCCATAGAGCCCTTAATTGTTGAACCTATCTCAATGGTTCGCCCTGCATCTGCACACCAAGAGCGCCAACTGATTGTCCATGAGCCTGCTTCCACAGAGGCTCATGAAGCTGAAGACATTCCAGCAGTTGATCCCACCGCCGCTGAAGACATTGGTCACCATGACAATGTTGAAGATGATGTAGTTCTTCCTCAGATCGAGCACAACTTGGTATCATCGCCTGTTCTCACAAACAGCGAACTCATTAGCATTGGTCATCCTCTGACGCCAATTGCTCAGGATGCATCGTGGGCTGATCACCCACAACAACAAGACACTCCGAGTACTCAACAACAACAAGTCACACCACCCTGGCAAGAAGAAGAAGATGACTTTGAGGCCCAGCAAACTCCATCTCCAAAGGCGTCGCCAGCGTTGCGCAGGCTTCACAAAGGACCAAGGCCTCAAGTCCCTCTATCGAGCGTTCCAGAAGGAGAAGTGCACCACCAATCTGTTGCACGTCAAGTGTTTCCAGATGCCACTCCTACTGTGACTGAATCCGAAGCCAAACTGGCTGAAGATGTTCCGGCTGCATCAACCAATGAAGAAGAAGCCCCAAGAGTTGCTACACCCCCGTCTCACCAAGATGTTGTTCTCAAGGAGAACGTGACCGACCCTCCAGCTTCTGAATGGAGGTTGAGAATCCTGAGGCTGCCACCACCAACACCAATGAAGCCAATGATGTAGTCATGGCTGAAGCAAATGTGGAGCCTGCACTGAAGTCAATGTGGCCCCTGAAGCCCATGAAGACAATGCCAATGCCCCTGTTCCCCCTCCAAGACCTCACACAATGGAGCTGGCATTTGATCGTGGTCAGCCGGTTATGGTTCGATGGCCCATTCTGACTCCTCCGTCTGCTGCTGGTCCACGATTTGAGTACCACGTCGAGCACATGCCTCATGTCCAAAAGCCCAAGCCAAGACTTCCACGATTCCCAGGCACTGCCACTTCACCTGGGGTCTTCAATGCGAATGGCTTCGTGGCACATAATACCTTCTTCAACAGCTCCAAGAACCCTTATACCAAACCGCGCATTTCTTCAAATCGGTTCTGTAGCTATCAGCAGCGCAGCTACTATTCCTGTGTCCTATACAATCAAGGGGGCATATTTCCACATATGCGCCTCGACTCTGAAGCTATGGCTGGTCTGCCCTGCCTCGAAGAAGCATTGGACTGTTTCAGAGATGCTGGTCTGCTGTAGTTCATCACCGACAAGGAGCACTGGAATGAAGAATTGTTGCTTCAATTCTATGCCACTCTTCATATTCAAGGCTACAACAGGGATCCGAAGACTTGGGTCCTTGAGTGGATGACAGGCAATGTCCATCATGAAGCTAAAGCTCTTGATATCATTAAGCTCACAGGCCTGCACACTCCTGGTGAATACTATGAACCAGGTTGTCAACAACATCAAAATGCCTTGGAAAGCATCTTTCAGAAGCCAGAACCCAACATGAGTCAAATGCTGAGCATGATGAAGGCTTTGCCTCCAGATGTTGAATATCCTAAGGAGTTCTTTGTTGAAGACCTAGAGTACCTGCCTCGCACCATCTACCACATCATCAGGAAGACTCTATGGCCTGTCAAAGGACACTCATCTGCAGCAAAGCTTGAAGGAGCAATGAAGACTTTGGTTTTCTATATCTTCAATGGCATCAGCTTCAATGCTCAAGACTTCTTCATCAGGCAGTTGGCTGCGTCTGGCTCCGACATCTTTGGGTTGAAATTCTATGCTCCATGGGTCATGCGTCTGATCAAGCGTCACTCAGCCTTCAACTATCAGCCGTCTGTGCGCAATCATCTTATATTCTTGCCCGAGGTTGATCTGTCAGTTGAAGCCATTTACCCAGAGCCTGCTAAGGATCCCATTTATCTTCATAATGCTGATCACCAAAGCTTCACCCAGCCCATTGAAGGAATTCCAGCAGTGTCTCGTGTTTATCCCCTTGCTGGAAACACACGTGCCCCGCGTGCTCAAACTGACGCCACTGGTAGCACTATTGTGCAAAGGCCTCCAAGACGATCTCGTGTCCTCAATGACCGAGAGCTTCTCGTCGCGCTGCATCATAAACAGGATAAACATCATGACTGGCTTAAGCGTCAGATGCAAAGCCTCTTGGTGGATGTCAACCGCATTCACAATCTTGCCACCAAGAATGCCTTTGTTGCCCATGAAACCTGTCGGCGTACATGGAAAGGGCTGACGCTTATGTGTTCTGAAGATGATCTTCAAGAGGATGGCTTATTTGAATGCTTCAAGTTTGACTCCACACCTCCAAGAAGGACTGTGCTGCGACGAACTCCGTCTCTTGAAGACTCTGAGTTCTCTTCCTCCGCGGCAACTGTGAATGCCAGAGTGATCGATGACGAAGACGATGCTGCTTCACCGCCCCCTACTTCTGCATGCATCGACACTGCCCCGAGTTCGTCTGCACCGCCTAACACCACCGACGACCTTGCTGCTTCACCTACTCCGCATGGGAACGAGTAGACGCTCTATGTCTTCAAACCTTTTTGGTCCTTACTGACAAAAGGGGGAGAAGCATATGAGTTTGATAGTCTTCAAGCGGGTCCATATGGGCGGTTGCTTTATATTTTGCCTAGTGTTTACAACTCTCGTTTTGATACATTTGGTTCTTTGAGTTGTAACACTTAAAACTCGATGGTCGTCTGCTACTTATTTGCTATTCTGCCATGCGATGATAAATTCCGCATGTGCGACGATAAATTTCGCACTTAGATCATTTTGCAGACGTCCATTTTTCATTATGCATGTCATTATCTTCACATACTTTTTCATGCATGATGAATTGTCATCATAAGTTGAAGAGGATCTCCACAAGTACAACCTGCCATGTGCATTTGCATACCAAAAGCAAATTACTTATATGCACATCTTCAGGGGGAGCCTTTGCCACTTATGAAGACAATAACCTATCCTTTACAATTTCACATATTTTATTCCCCATTGAAAACTTCAACTAGTTTGACATCAATCACCAAAAAGGGGGAGATTGTAAGTGCATCTAGTGCCATCCCTAGTTGGTTTTGGAGTATTGACGACAAACCTAGTTGAGGGACTAATGTGTTTGTGAGAATTGCAGGACAACACAAGTAGAAGTCCCTCATTGATTCGGTTTTCCTACCAGAGATGACCCCTAAAAATGTATGAAGACATTGAAGTCAAAGGTGGTATGTGAAGACATTCACATTGAAGACTATGACAAGAGAAGACATCGCGTGAAGACTATGGAGCGCGAAGACTTAGCAGTTTCGTCGTTCTGTGTTTTTCTTTGTTGAGTCATAGGAACCACCGTACTATTAAGTGGGGTCCAAGAGAACCAGTCAGAATGACTGAAGTGATGCTTACCAAAATCTTGTCCAGAGTTGGATAAGTCAGCTTTGCTTGTAGCCCAAGTAAAGTTGTCGTGTGTGTTTGAAATCTGACCGTTGGAACACGTGTCAGTCCCTTAGTGACCCAGGGTCATTTCGGACAAATCAGGTCGGGTTGCATAGTGGCTATAAATAGCCCACCCCCTACAACCATAAACTGTTGGCTGCTCAGAGTTAGAGTACAGCTTTTGTCGTTTGAGAGCAACCCACCTCGAAGCCTTTAAGAGAGAATTCCTTGCGAGGATAAAGCCCTAAACACCCAGAGCCAAAGAGTGTTAGTCATCACTTAAGTCTTCCTGTCTGTGTGTTCTGAAGACTTATTACACTTGAGGACTGTGAATCCTCCAGCCGGTTAGGCGTCGCGTTCTGAGCATCCAAGAGTCATTGCGGATCGCCGGTGAACAAAGTCTGTGAAGGTTTGGAAGTCTACCATGAAGACTTACCAGAGTGATTGGGCGAGGACTGGGTGTCCTTAGCTCAAGGGGAATAAGGTGAAGACGAGGTCTTCTGAGTTGAATCTCAGCCTCCCTAACCAGACGTACAGTTGTCACAACAACTGGAACTGGTCCAACAAATCATTGTCTTCGACGAGTCACTGGTTTCATCCTTCCCTTCCCTTTATTTACTGTTGGTCCTTGTGAAGTCATTGTATGATTGCATTATCATCTGTCTTCATTGATTGACTGCTTGTTCTGATTGGCTTCACAATATCTTCCTACCTGATCCTTACTGCCTAGCTGCTATTAGTCATTGCGCTTTCACTTCATTGAATACTTGACTATGGTTTGCCTAGTGTAGTCTACCTTCCGCTTCATGGTAATAGGTTTACTTCTATCGGTTGTCTTCGAAACTTCCATGTTTTGAAGACTTTCATAAAAATCGCCTATTCACCCTCCCCCTCTAGTCGATCACTAGCACTTTCAAAAGTTCATTGTCAAACCATGATGAACAGAGCACACAGAGAAATAGTATTCCCCCATGCCTCTCTATATGTGGCGCCCATGCATTTTGAAACTCAAGTAGGAACATTAGCTCACCGGTTAAATATGTCTCTATTTTACTAATATCACTATCATATCAGATTCGTATTTGAAGAACTAAGTTTTGGAATTATAAGTGGCATGTTGTTTATCTTGAAGGGTGGAGTGCTGCTAGTATGATACAAAGCATCTAGGCAGATAGTGTCGATAAAAGGGGGAAACTCTAAGCATCATGAGTAAGGTAGGGAAAGTGGAATTGGCTAGAAAATACATGTTTGTATTTTTGCTACTACTTGAAAGCCTTTGGATCCCTTGCAAGACAACTCTCTTCAACTGAAGGCGCACTACTATTACTATCAAACTAGTCTCTCGAAGCCACACAACTCCCAACATTTTCTGGATATTATGGCATACCAACTCGAAGTGTTGAAAGCATCTATCAAAAGCAGCCCAATATACCTATTGACTGCAAATATCTATGCTCCTCTTCTTGACAAGGAACATACTATACTTATTAAATAAGAACAGAAAAGGAACATGTTAAAGAATATAAGAGGAAGCATATTATGAGGATTACGCTTCTTTCTATACAATGTTTGTTGCCCACTCATGATGAACTAGAGCACACAGAGAATGAAATTCCCCCTGTCTCTCTATATGTGGCGCACATGCATTTGGAAACTCAAGTGGGAACATCAACTGACCAATTAAATGCGTGTCTATTAAATAATATCAGTATCGTATCACATTCGTGTTTGAACAACTAAGATGTGTAATTATGAGTGGCGTTTTATTTAGCTTGAAGGGCGGAGATCTGCTAGTGCACACAAAGCACCTACTCGAACTGTAGTGTCGATAAAAAGGGGAACCGTAAGCATCACGAGTAAAATCGGGAAAGTGGAACTAGCTGGAACATATGGGGTTGTATTTCTGCTATGGCTAGAAAGCCTTTGGATCCCCTACATGATAGCTCTATTCAACTGAAGGTGCCCTACTATTACTATTAGTCTAGTCTCTCAGAGGCCACACAACTCCCAACATTTCCTGGATATTATGGCAGACAAACTCGAAGAGTTAAAAGCATCTATCAAAAGTGGTCCAATAGACTTGTCGAGTTCAAATATCCCTGCTCCTCTTTCCGACAAGGAACATACTGTACTTATTAAAGAAGAACATAAGAGGAACATGTTAAAGAAGAACATAAGAGGAAGGATACATCTCCAACGTATATATAATTTATGAAGTGCTATATTTGTATAATTTATATATGGTTTTGGTGCACTTTTATATTATTTTTATGGACTAACTTATTAATCTACTGCCCAATGCCAGTTCCTATTTTTTGCATGTGTTTTGGTGTCGCATGAAATCCATATCTAGGAAGGTCCAAACATGATGAAAAATTATGGTGATTTTTATGGAATATATGTGATTTTTGGGAGAAAGAATCAACACAAGATGGTGCCTGAGGGTCCCACAAACCTTGGGGGCACGCCCTACCCCCAGGGTGCACCCGTTGATCTTATGGGCAGCCCTTAGGTCAATCGAAGCCCTTCTTTTGCCGCAGCCAATTTCTGGTGGAAAATCCCCTCAAAATTTCAGCCCAATCGGAGTTACGGATGTCCGGCTACAAAAGAAACATTTTTCAGCAAGAAAACAGCCGCGGAAAATAAAATATAAATGAGAGATCCAATCTAGGGGAGAGCTCCCTCTCACCCCGAAGAGCCAAGGAAGAAGAAGGAGGGTTCCCCTTCCTCCTCTCCTCCAGTAGCGCCGAGACGCCGCCGAGGACATCTCCATCATCACGATCACCACCAACTTTCCTCCGTTCTCATGGTGATGTGTGAGTAGTTCATCCTCAAGGTTGAGGGTATGTACTAGTAGCTATGTGTTCAATTCTATCTATCTCTCTCTCATGTTCTTGATGGATTGGATCTTGATTGTATCATAAGCTTTATTAATAAATTTGGATCATATGATGTTCATCTCCATCTCTTATTTTCGTGGTTAACCGAGTCTTGCTCTTTGAAGTTCATTTATGTTGGATTGAATACTTTGGAGAGATCGCCTGATGCATGTCTAGGAAATAACTTGCGGATACCCCAAATGATATTGGGGTACTCTAAGCATAAAGGTTGAACAATACGTATCATATGGTGTTGTCGTAGTACGATCTCTAAGGCTATCTGTGTCACTCTGTTGTGGTTCAATAGATTGATTGGAAACACAACTTTGAGGTGGTTTGCCACCTGCGCAAATTTACCCTACTTTCTTCGATAGAATAAAAACTTTGGAGTGATTCTTTGTTGCACTTTGAGGAATTATCATGATGTTCAGTTATGGTAATGATGTTGAGAGATTGCACTAGTGAAAGTGTGAATGCTGGGCCTTGTTTCCAAGCATCGAGACACCGTTTTCACACACTTTTGTTACTTGCTACCTTGATATTTTTATTTGTTTAGATTATAAAAGCTATTTCTACTATCCATACTACACATCTATCATCTCCTCTTCGCCGAACTAGTGCACCTATACAACTAACAATTGTATTGGGTGTGTTGGGGACACAAGACATTACTTGTATTTGATTGCAGGGTTGCTTGAGAGAGAACCACCTTCAGCCTACACCTCTTGCGAATTGATAAACCTTAGGTCATCCACTTGAGGTAAATTTGTTGTGACCTACAAAACTCTGTGATTGGAGGCCCAACAAAGCCTATAAGAATAAAGTTGCATAGTAGACATCAAGCTATTTCTGGCGCCATTACCGGGGAGGTGAGTGCTTCAAGGTATATCTTTAGATCTTGCAATTGTATCTTTTACTTTTTTCTTTATTCATTAGTTTGATTTGTAAAAAAGTACAAAAAATGGAAGTACAGTTGTGTCAAATTGTTTATCATTGTAAAGTTTATCTTGAAAACATGGATTCCAATAATTTTTTAAAAGTGTTAAAAGAAGAACTCAATAAAATGTTTTATGTGAGTTCCTTGAATGTGGAGAATGATTGAAATATTGCTAGTATGAATTCTTCAAATATCCATGATGCTAATGATATGCAAAGCCATAAGTTTGGGGATGCTATGTTTGATGAAGGTAATATTTTTAGCCCCCTACTTTTGATGAGCAAATTTATTACGATGATAACATGCCTCCTATTTGTGATGATTACAACAATGATGAAATTGGGTTTGGAAGAGTGTCAACTCTAGGTAGTGATGGTCCCACTATTTTGGAGGGCGTTGAATATTTTTACAAGGATAAAAGTGGATCCAGAGAGGTCATGACTTTAGATAATTTTGGTTCCACTATTTTGGAAGGCGTGTCAATTGATTACTACCTCCATCCTGGTTTATTGGTCCACCTTTTATTTTGTGCCAAAATTTGACCATAAATTTAACTGGAAAAATGTTAATGCATGTCATAAAAAATTATATTGCTGGATTCGTATTTGAACGTAGTTTCCAAGGATACTAGTTTTTGTGACATGCATTAACATTTTTTTAATTAAATCCATGGTCAAAATTTGACACAAAATACAAAGGGGACCAATAAACCAGGATGGAGGTAGTATTATGAAAGCAAAGTTTCTATCTATGATGATTATTGTGATGACATGTATGCTATAAAAAGTAATGATGACCATGAAACTTGTCATCATGATTTTAATATTTAGTTGAGTTATGTCAACCAAGTATCAATTGATAGTTATTTTTTGAGTTTGCTCCCAATATTATGGATGAGAAGAAATTTGCTTTATGTGGAGAGTAAAAAATGCTTATGGATCATGAAAACAATGCTTTATGTGATAGTTATATTGTTGAATTTGTTCATTATGCTACTAAAAAATTATTATGAGAGGGGAATATATGCTTATATATATTTCAATAGTATCAAGTTTCCTCTCTTTATGCTTAAAATTTTGAAGCTACATTTGTTTTGCCTTCCTATGCTAGTTAATTTTTGCTCCAATAAATTGTTTGCTTGTGAGGTTCCTATGCATAGGAAGTGGGTTAGGCTTAAATGTGTTTGCTATATGATTCATGATGCTCTATTTATGTTTCAATTCCTACTTCTATGTGATCATCATTAACTTGGTTCCCACCAAAAAGACAAATGAAAATGTGTTCTTTACTCTTTAATAATTTTAATGTGGTTCCCACCGAAGAGCCAAATTTAGCAAGTTGGTTATGCACCTTTTTATCTAGATTTTCAATGTGCTCGATAGTCGGCATTTTGTTCTCAATAACTTCTAACCTTTGCATAACATGTTCCAAGGTTAATGTCGTTTTCATTAATAGTGATAGGTGGTGATCCCACTAAATTTCCCATAGCATTGAAAGCATCCATAGGGTGACTACTCAGAAAATTTCCTCTAGTAATAGTATCAAGCACAAATCTATACCAAGTAGTAACACCCACATAAAAGTTGCAAAGAAGAACATTATGGATTGCTTACGAGCAGATCTATTTGAGCATCTAAATCCTATACCAAGCATCTCTTAAACTTTCTCCCCCCTTTGTTTAAAATTAAGCACTTCATTTTCAGGGGTACAACAACAAGTAAAGAACTAGCCATAGTAATGAGCAAATAAAGCAAAAAAGATTTTTTTGTATTTTTATTTTTAAAGGAAACTAATAAAAGCAAGTAAAAATTAGAGCAAGTAAATGATAATGTGCATGAAGGGACCTTGAGTTGTTTGATGAAATCTCCCCGGCGATGGCGCCAAAAATTCTTCTACTACTTGTGATAGGCATTGGGATTTCCGCGACGAGTAAGGGTGAAGTAGTATAGTACCAGAAAGTATTTCCCTCAGTAAAGAACCAAGGTTTATCGAACCAATAGGAGATTCACGCAAACGACCTTTAGCCATACGTACACACGCAAGAGCAAATACTTGCACCCAACGCGGGCAAGAGGGTTGTCAATCTCCTTGTACTCATTATTTGCAAGGATTAATTTTGATAGTAGGAGATATATACATTGAAAAATGAAATAAAAATAAATAAATTCCAGCAAGGTATTTAGGGTTTTAGCAATATGATTTAAATGGACCCGGGGGCCATAACTTTCATTAGAGGCATCTCTGTCAAGAACATATCAAATAGTGGGTAAACAACTTACTATTGGCCAATTGATATAATAGTGCATAGCTATGATGTTTTAGAGAAAAGGCATACACCCGTCTTTATAAATAAAGCCATGCGGCAGAGTAGCACACATTTTGTGACGCCCCCGATTTAACCGTACACTAATCATGCACGCAAATGTGTACGATCAAAGATCAAGGACTCACGGGAAGATATCACAACACAACTCTACAAATAAAATAAGTCATACAAGCATCATATTACAAGCCAGGGGCCTCGAGGGCTCGAATACAAGAGCTTGATCATAGACGAGTCAGCGGAAGCAACAATATCTGAGTACAGACATAAGTTAAACAAGGTTGCCTTAAGAAGGCTAGCACAAACTGGGATACAGATCGAAAGAGGCGCAGGCCTCCTGCCTGGGATCCTCCTAACTACTCCTGGTCGTCGTCAGCGGGCATCACGTAGTAGTAGGCACCTCCGGTGTAGTAGGAGTCGTCGTCGAAGGTGGCGTCTGGCTCCTGGGCTCCAACATCTGGTTGCGACAACCAGGTAGAAGGGATAGGGGGAAAAGAGGGAGAAAGCAACCGTGAGTACTCATCCAAAGTACTCGCAAGCAAGGAGCTACACTACATATGCATGGGTAAATGTGTAAAGGGCCATATCGGTGGACTGAACTGCAGAAAGCCAGAATAAGAGGGGGATAACTAATCCTGTCGAAGACTACGCTTCTGGCAGCCTCCATCTTGCAGCATGTAGAAGAGAGTAGATTGAAGTCCTCCAAGTAGCATCGCATAGCATAACCCTAACCGCTGATCCTCCCCTCGTCGCCCTGTGAGAGAGCGATCACCGGTTGTATCTGGCACTTGGAAGGGTGTGTTTTATTAAGTATCCGGTTCTAGTTGTCATAAGGTCAAGGTACAACTCCAAGTCGTCCTGTTACCGAAGATCACGGCTATTCGAATAGATTAACTTCCCTGCAGGGGTGCACCACATACCCCAACACGCTTGATCCCATTTGGCCGGACACACTTTCCTGGGTCATGCCCGGCCTCGGAAGATCAACACGTCGCAGCCCCACCTAGGCACAACAGAGAGGTCAGCACGCCGGTCTAAACCTAAGCGCACAGGGGTCTGGGCCCATCGCCCTTAGCACACCTGCACGTTGCGTACGCAGCCGGAAGCAGAACTAGCCCCCTTAATACAAGAGCAGGCTTACGTTCCAATCCGGCGCGCGCCACTCAGTCGCTGACGTCACGAAGGCTTCGGCTGATACCACGACGCCGGGATACCCATAACTACTCCCGCGTAGATGGTTAGTGCGTATAGACCAAATGGCCAAAATCAGATCAAATACCCAGATCTCGTTAAGCGTGTTAAGTATCCGCGAACGCCGACCAGGGCCAGGCCCACCTCTCTCCTAGGTGGTCGGAACCTGCCCTGTCGCTCCACCTCAAAGATCCACTCGCGGGTGCTCCTACGAGCCGACCCGTCTTTAATCACCACATGTATCATGTATAAAGTATATAGTATATACCCGTGATCAACTCCCGAGTGATCACGGCCCAATAGTATAGCATGGCAGACGGACAAGGATGTAGGGCCACTGATGATAAACTAGCATCCTATACTAAGCATTAGGATTGCAGGTAAAAGTAACAACAGTAGTAGCAAGGACAGGCTATGCATCAGTATAGGATTAACGGGAAGCAGTAACATGCTACACTACTCTAATGCAAGCAGTATAGAGAAGAGTAGGCGATATCTGGTGATCAAAGGGGGGGCTTGCCTGGTTGCTCTGGCAAGAGAGAGGGATCGTCAACTCCGTAGTCGTACTGGGTAGCAGCGGCGTCGGTCTCGGTGTCTAGCGAGAGAAGAGGGGGAAGAAACAATAAATATTTAAGCAAACAGATGCATAGCGATGCATGACATGACAAGTAGCGGTGTTAGGGGTGCCCTATCGCGGTATGAGGTGATACCGGTGAAGGGGGGAAACATCCGGGAAAGTATCCCCGGTGTTTCGCGTTTTCGCACAGATGAAACAGAGGGGGAAAGTTGCGTGTTCGCTATGCTAGGGATGCGTGGCGGATAAACGGGCTGCGTATTCAAATTCGTCTCATCGTTCTGAGCAACTTTCATGTACAAAGTTTTTCCATCTGAGCTGCGGTTTATTTTCTATTAATTTTAAAAGATTTAAATCATTTTCAGGATTTATTTAATTATTTTAATACAACATTATCCAGAACAGTGCCTGCTGACGTCATCATGACGTCAGCAGTCAACAGAGGTGTTGACTGGTCAACTGACGTGTGGGACCCACTGGTCATTGACTGTTTAGCCTAATAAGTGTTCAACTAAACTAACTACTGTTTAATTAAACTAATTAGTTAGTTAGGTTAATCTAATTATGATTAATTAACTTAATTAATTCCTTAATTAATTAATTAATTAAATTATTATTATCTATTTATTTATTTTATTTATTTTACATATTATTTTTAATTCCTTTCTCTTTTTTTTAATTCGTTCTGGAGGCGGGGCCCTCCTGTCATTGGCCCAGAGGGGCCATAGCGGGTCGGGCGTGCGGGCGCGGCTGCGGGCGAAGCCGCAACCCGCTCAGGAGCGAGGCGCAGCAGGAGGAGGGCCGAGGGGCGCGGCTGGTGTAGCCGGCCGGCGGCGGCGGCAGAAGGGCCGCCCCGGGTGGCGCCACGGGAGGGCATATGGAGCGGAGGCGGCGACGAGCGCTACGGGGCGCGCGAGCGCAAGCAGGTGTGGGGCTCGCGGCCAGCACGACCAAGGCGTGGGCGCAGCCAAGCCGTGGCCGGCGGCTGGAGACAGGGGAGGCCAGTGCGGGGGGGGGGGGGGGGGGGGGGGGGGGGGGGGCGAGGCAACGGCGGGTCGGCGGCGCGAGGCGCGCTGCGGGTGTGGCATAGGCCGCGGCCGATGCGTGGCCGTGGCCGGGGATGCCGCGGCGGAGTGCGAGCGGGCGCTGGGAGGGGCCGCGGTGCGCGGTAGCGTGCGCGTGCGGAACGGCGCGGCGAGCGCAGGACGAGGCCGCGGGGCGTGCGCGTGGAAGACAGGGAAGGAGAGGGGGAAGCTCACAGGGAGGCGTAGGGGTTCGGGCAGCGGGGGTTGAGGGGGATGTCGTGGACGAGCGATGGAGTGGAGGAGGACGGCGAGGTGGCGGCGGCCGGTGAGGGAGGCCCGGCGAGGTCGATCCGGCGACGGCAGTAGGTTTCGGGGCGCCGACGAGGATCGACGGGGTGGCGCGCGGCATCGGCGTCGGCGGGGTCGGGGCCCTTAGGTCAATCGAAGCCCTTCTTTTGCCGCAGCCAATTTCTGGTGGAAAATCCCCTCAAAATTTCTGGTCGGTGGCATGCGGGCCAGAAAGTAGAAGGCGCATAGGCCAGCAACATACGAGCATATGACAAAAGGCGCACACACCCACATCCAACAGGAGACGGGCGACCAAAATACTCCGGACTTAGGAAGGACACCATGGGTATCCGCTGGCGAGGAAAGAAGAAGGTCAGAGGCCCGCACCTTGGCAATCAGCCCCTCCAACGTGTCCCGATCAACTTGTTTAGTCAATAATTTCCACTGCTGCAACAAGATAGACATTTGAAACAAGAAATCAACATGCTTGTTAGGTAAAACACCCTCCATGGTGAATTTCTTCCTAGTAGTCTAGAGCGCCCGGTAAAGCGCGCTAAAGCCAACCTAAAACAATCGTTTGGAAATTCCTCGAAGGCCAGCAGAGAGAGCACGAAGCTCATCAAAAGAGTTAGGGCACCAAGATACATCTAGCCAAGAACGCATGCAACACCAAGCCAGTTTGGCCAGCACACACCAAAATAAAATGTGATTGGTGTCTTCACGAAGAGAACACAAAGCGCAAAAGTCAGAATCAGGGTCGTGCCGCTTACGAATTTGGCCAGCCAAAGGAGCCTGCCCCTGAAGGCCTGCCAGAGAAAGTTTATGATCTTGGGAGGCACCTTCGCCACCCAAACCACCTTAAACTTAGAAGTAGGGTTTCCAAAAACCATTCTAGAGTATGGGGATTTAATAGAAAACCTCCCAGTGGCCGTGTGAGGCCAAGTCACCGAGTCCTCCTCCGAGAGCACCGGGAATAAGGCAGCAAGGTGATGCCAGTCCCCCAACTCTTCAGGAGAGAGGGATCTCTAGAGACCCAAGTCCCACTCACACTACAAAAAAAGACACATTCGTCACATTTTGGGCCGAACGAATTTTTTTCTTCTGTCATGCTTATGACACTTCTATGAAAATAATTGTGACAAAAACACGTATCATCATAGATGTGGTTGGTTCCTACTTCTATGATAAAAAATCATGACAGAAAACGGGATTTTCATCCTGGGCAGGCCGGAGACGCAGCTGCATGACGAAAAAATCGTGGTAGAAGTGAGGGCGAGGAAAATATCGGGGAGTTCGCAGTTACGGTGGGTCGTCGGGGCCGAGCGATGCACTGTTGTTTGCGTGTTTCTCTCGTGTACGCACATGTGTGCGAGGCGTTGGCTAACTGAACCCGAGCGATCACACTAGCTACATTACTGAACCTGAGCGATCGATCCCTGGGCTGTTAACTGAACCCGAGCAATTCATTCGTTGCTGACTGAACCCGAGCGATTCCTTTGCTACTGTTGCTAACTGAACCCGAGGGATTGATCACTGCTGCTGCTTACTGAAGCTGATCGAGCCCCCGTGCGAGATGTAGCCAACCGGTGTTGGGTTGCCTCTCGAAGAATAGTGACCGTTGCTACCGTGTGCGTGGTATGTAGAACGAGTCGAGACGTGGTGAGTCAAGCTGGTTGGCTGGCTGTGGATGAACAGTTCCCGGTGGGGGTTGGATGAACAGGACCCCGTGGTAGTAGGTCGTTGCCGCTGGATGAACAGCACCTCGAGGAGGCCGCCGCACCCCAGACGGTTGGGGGTGGATGAATAAGACCCCGTGGATGAATAGTAGATGGTGGAGGCTGGAGGAGGTCGGTGGTGGATGAACATTAGCCTCGTGGAGGCTGGAGCGAGGTACTAGACAGTGGATTGACAGGACCCCGTTTCGACCGTAGGCACTCCAACAGAAGTCCGTTTCCTCCGTTTTGTGGTATGCCACACCCCTCCCGATCATCAGGACCCCGTTTTGACCGTAGGCACTCGAACAGAAGTCTGTTTCCTTCGTTTTGCGGTATGCCAGACCCTTCCCGATGAACATGACCCCGTTTCGACCATACACGGTTGAACAGAAGGCCCGTTTCCTCCATTCCGCAGTACGCCAAACCTCATTTCGGTTGTACTGTCCAAGCTAGTTGGCTCCCGATGAACATGATGTATTCCGTTGCCTCCCGATGAACACGACGCTGTATCCTCCGTTGCGACCCAACCTGTTGGCTGCCGATGAACAGGATGATGTTGATGTACGCATTCGAGACCCAACCCGTATGTACGTATGTAGCCATATTTACTTTCTTGCAGTGTGGCTGTACGTACGTGTACACGATATAGACGGGACTGCGTGACATGCTACATCTGCGCCTCTACTACGACACGTGTCACTCCTTACGTGGCCACAGTTCACCGCTGCAGAGAGACCGATCGACCAGTATGTACGTACACGTTCGCGACAACACTACGCACGCTTCGACGGGTGGGTCCCAGATATCAGGGAGGATAAGGACGCACTTCCTTTCGTGCAAAGATATAGCTAGTGGGTCCTAGCTGTCAGGGGGAAGACTCATTTTTTTGCCCGTAATATGGACGCACTTCCCTGCGTGCAAAGATGTAGTTGGTGGGTCCCAGCTGTCAGGGGAAACATTTTTTCTTCGCAAAATACGGTAGCCATTCCGATGGGTCCCCGCTGTCAGGTGGATGAATTATTATTTTGCGCGTAATAATGAGGCACTTCCTTGCTGCGATCGTGGACCAAGCAGTCAGCCTCTCCACATACAGTCCTCTTCCGATGGAAGTCGTTCCTTGATCATGTTGACCACACCGCGTCGAGAGCACCAAGGCGGGGATGACGACGAGGCCTAGGAAGGGAATGGCCAGGAGCCGGGAAAGACTCAACAGTTGTTTCCCACGCAGAGGGGAGTACGAGGGTTTACTGCTTCGGCTGCAGTGTGAGGCTGCCGTCGCCGGAGAATAACAGGAGGTCTGGGTGGGTATAGGGATGGCCAGGCCAGCGATGGTAGTAGGGTGGGGCGGTGAGGCCTGGGCGGCAGCACAACCGGCCATAGGACGTAGGAGCAGGCGGCACGGCCGGTGATGGTTTGGGCGGCTGGAGCAAGAAGACCAAATGTTGAAGAAGCACGGCGGGTGTTGGATGGACATCGTACGGTCGCTCCAACTAGAATCATTTATATTGACTAAGTTGACAAATCCTGCGTCCCCGTTAAGTTAGTAGGCCCACATGTCTATTGGGAAACGTTGCAGGGAAAACAAAAAATTCTACGCACACGCAATGATCTATCAATGGAGATGCATAGCAACGAGGGTGAGAGTGTGTCTACGTATCATCGTAGACTGTAAGCGGAAGCGTTTCTCAACGCGGTTGATGTAGTCGAACTTCTTCGCGCTTCAACCGATCAAGTACCAAACGCACGACACCTCCGCGTTCTGCACATGTTCAGCTCGGTGACGTCCCTTGCCTTCTTGATCCAGCAAGACATCGAGGTAGTAGATGAGTTTCGTCAGCATGACTGCATGGTGGCGGTGATGGTGAAGTGATCCTCGCAGGGCTTCACCTAAGCACTATGAAGATATGACCGTGGGAGTAAACGATGGAGGGGGACGCCGCACATGGCTAACAATTGTCTGGGGTGTTCTAGGGGCGCCCCCACATATATATAGGTGGGAGGGGGAGGGGGGAGGCCAGGAGGCGCCCCAAGTAGGACCGAATCCTACTCGGGTTCCTCCTTGGCTGGCCGTCCCCCTTCCTTATTTACCAGAGGGGGAAGGAAAGAGGAGGGGGAGAAAGGGAAGGGGGAGGCTAAATCCCCCTTTCCTTTCTCTTCCCCCTTTCCTTGTCCCTTTGGCTCGGCCCATATGGGGGGCGCACCAGCCCCTGCTGGCTGGTGCATTTCCCCTCTTGGCCCATAAAGCCCATATCTTTTGCCGGGGGTGCCCGGAACCCCTTTTGGTGACCCGATATGTACCCGATACCCTTCGGAACACTTTCGGTGCCGGAATACTATTGTCCTATATATCAATCTTACTTCTCGACCATTTCGAGACTCCTCGTCATGTCCATGATCTCATCCGGGACTCCGAACAACATTCGGTCACCAAATCACATAACTCATGTAATACAATATCGTCATCGAACGTTAAGCGTGCGGACCCTATGGGTTCGAGAACTATGTAGACATGACCGAGACACCTCTCTGGTCAATAACCAATAGCGGAACCTGGATGCCCATATTGGCTCCTATATATTCTACGAAGATCTTTATCGGTCGAACCATTATGAGAACATACGTTATTCCCTTTGTCTGTCGGTATGTTACTTGCCCGAGATTCGATCGTCGATATCTTCGTACCTAGTTCAGTCTCATTACCGGCAAGTCTGTTTACTCGTTCCGTAATACATCACCTCGTGACTAACTCCTTAGTCGTTTGCTTGCAATCTTATGATGTGTATTACCGAGAGGGCCCAGAGATACCTCTCCGATACTTGGAGTGACAAATCCTAATCTCGATCTATGCCAACTCAACAAACACCTTCAGAGATACCTGTAGAGCATATTTATAATCACCGAGTTACGTTGTGATGTTTGATAGCACAGAAGGCATTCCTCTGGTATCCAGGAGTTACATAATCTCATAGTCGAAGGAATATGCATTTGACATGAAGAAAACTATATTAATAAAACTGAACGATCATTATGCTAAGCTAATGGATGGGGTCTTGTCCATCACATCATTCTCCTAATGATGTGATCCCGTTATCAAATGACAACTCATGTTCATGGTTAGGAAACCTTGACCATCTTTGATCAACGATTTAGTCCAGTAGAGGCTCACTAGGGGCACGGTGTTTGTTTATGTATTCACACATGTATCAAAGTTTCCGATCAATACAATTCTAGCATGAATAATAAACCTTTATCATGAATAAGGAAATATAAAATAAGAACTTTATTATTGCCTCTAGGGCATATTTCCTTCACTCTCCCACTTGCACTAGAGTCAATAATCTAGTTCACACCACCATGTGATTTAACACCCATAGTTCACATCGCCATGTGACCAACACCCAAAGAGTTTACTAGAGTCAATAATATTTTTCACATCGACATGTTATTAACACCCAAAGAGTACTAAGGTGTGATCATGTTTTGCTTGTGACAGAGGTTTAGTCAACGGGTCTGTCACATTCAGATCCGTATGTATTTTGTAAATTTATATGTCTACAATGCTCTGCATGGAGCTACTCTAGCTAATTGCTCCCACTTTCAATATGTATCCAGATCAAGACTCGGAGTCATCTAGACTGGTGTCAAAGCTTGCATCAACATAACTCTTTACGACAAACTCTTTACCACCTCCATAACCGAGAAACATTTCCTTAGTCCTCTTTAGGTACCTAAGGATAATTTTAACCACTGTCCAGTGATCTACTCTTGGATCACTATTGTACCCCCTTGCCAAACTCATGGCAAGGGACACAACAGGTCTGGTACACGGCATGGCATACTTTATAGAACCTATGACTGAGGCATAGGGAATGACTTTCATTCTCTCTCTATATTCTGCCGTGGTCGGGTTTTGAGTCTTACTCAACTTCACACCTTGTAACACAGGCAAGAACCCTTTGTTTGACCGACCCATTTTGAACTTCTTCAAAACTTTACCAAGGTATGTGCTCTATGAAAGTCCTATCAAGTGTCTTGATCTATCTCTATAGATCTTGATGCCCAATATGTTAGTAGCTTCACCGAGGTCTTCCATTGAAAAATTCTTATTCAAGTATCCTTTTATGCTATCCAGAAATTCTATATCATTTCCAATCATCAATATGTCATCCACATATAATATCAAAAATGCTATAGACCTCCCACTCACTTTTTCGTAAATACAGGCTTCACCGTAAGTGTGTGTAAAACCATATGCTTTGATCACCTCATCAAAGCGTATATTCCAACTCCGAGATGCTTGAAACAGTCCATAGATGGATCGCTGGAGCTTGCACACTTTGTTAGCACCTTTAGGATCGACAAAACCTTCTGGTTGCATCACATGCAACTCTTCTTTAAGAAATCCATTAAGGAATGCAGTTTTGACGTCCATTTGCCAGATTTTATAATCATAAAATGTGGCAACTGCTAACATGATTTGGACGGACTTAAGCATCGCTACGAGCGAGAAAGTCTCATCATAGTCAACCCCTTGAACTTGTCAAAAACCTTTTGCAACAAGTCAAGCTTTGTAGATGGTGACATTACCATCAACGTCTGCTTTCTTCTTAAAGATCCATTTATTCTCAATGGCTTGCCGATCATCGGGTAAGTCCACCAAAGTCCACACTTTGTTCTCATACATGGATCCTATCTCAGATTTCATGGCCTCAAGCCATCTGTCGGAATCTGGGCTCATCATCACTTCTTCATAGTTTGTAGGTTCGTCATGGTCTAGTAACATGACTTCTAGAACAGGATTACCGTACCACTCTGATGCGGAACTTGCTCTGTTCGACCTGCGAGGTCCAGTAGTAACTTGATCTGAAGTTTCATGATAATCATCATTAGCTTCCTCTCTAGTTGGTGTAGGCATCACGGGAACAGATTTCTCTGATGTGCTACTTTCCAAATTGAGAGAACGTACAATTACCTCATCAAGTTCTACTTTCCTCCCACTCACTTCTTTCGAGAGAAACTCCTTCTCTAGAAATGTTCCATTCTTGGCAACAAAGATCTTGACTTCGGATCCGTGGTAGAAGGTGTACCCAATTGTTTCCTTAGGGTATCCTATGAAGACGCACTTCTCCGATTTGGGTTCAAGCTTATCCGGCTGAAGCCTTTTGACATAAGTGTCGCAACCCCAAACTTTAAGAAATGACATCTTAGGTTTCTTGCCAAACCATACTTCATACGGTGTCGTCTCAACGGATTTTGATGGTGCCCTATTTAACATGAATGTGACTGTCTCCAATGCATAACCCCAAAACGATAGTGGTAAATCGATAAGAGACATCATAGAACGCACCATATCTAATAAAGTACAGTTACGACGTTCGGACACACCATTATGCTGAGGTGTTCCAGGTGGCGTGAGTTGTGAAACTATTCCACATTGAAGGCCAAACTCGTAACTAAAATATTTGCCTCCACGATCAAATCATAGAAACTTTATTTTCTTATTACGATGATTGTCCACTTCACTCTGAAATTCTTTGAACTTTTCAAATGTTTCGGACTTGTGTTTCATTAAGTAGATATACCCATATCTTCTCAAATCATCTGTGAAGGTCAGAAAATAACGATACCCGTCGCGTGCCTCAACACTCATTGGACCGCATACATCGGTATGTATTATTTCTAATAAGTCATTGGCTCGCTCCATTGTTCTGGAGAACGGAGTTTTAGTCATCTTGCCCATGAGGCATGGTTCGCAAGTATGAAATGATTCATAATCAAGTCATTCCAAAAGTCCATCTGCATGGAGTTTCTTCATGCACTTTACACCAATATGACCTAAATGGCAGTGCCACAAGTATGTTGCACTATCATTATCAACTTTGCATCTTTTGGCATCAATATTATGAATACGTGTATTACTACGATCGAGATTCAATGAACCATTTACATTGGGTGTATGACCATAGAAGGTTTTATTGATGTAAACATAACAACAATTATTTTCTGAATTAAATGAATAACCGTATTACAATAAACATGATCCAATCATATTCATGCTCAACGTAGACACCAAATAACATTTATTTAGGTTCAACACTAACCCCGAAGGTAGAGGGAGTACGCGATGGTGATCTTATCAACCTTGGAATCACTTCCAACACACATCATCACCTCGCCCTCAACTAGTCTCTGTTCATTTTGTAACTCCTGTTTCGAGTTACTAATCTTAGCAACTGAACTAGTATCAAATACCCAGGGGCTACTATGAACACTAGTAAAGTACACATCAATAACATGTATACCAAATATACCTTTGTTCACTTTGCAATCCTTATTATCTGCCAAGTATTTGGGGCAATTGCGCTTCTAGTGACCATTTCCTTTGCAGTAGAAGCACTCAGTTTTAGGCTTGGGTCTAGCTTTGGGCTTCTTCATGGGAGCAGCAACTTGTTTGCTGTTCTTCTTGAAGTTCCCTTTCTGTCCCTTGCCCTTTTTCTCGAAACTAGTGGTTTTGTTAACATTCAACACTTGATGCTCTTTCTTGATTTCCACCTTCGTCGATTTCAGCATCGCGAAGAGCTTGGGAATTGTTTTCGTCATCCCTTGCATATTATAGTTCATCATGAAGTTCTAGTAGCTTGGTGATAGTGACTAGAGAACTCTGTCAATCACTATCTTACCTGGAAGATTAACTCCCACTTGATTCAAGCGATTTTAGTACCTAGACATTCTGAGTACATGCTCACTGGCTGAGCTATTCTCCTCCATCTTGTAGGCAAAGTACTTGTCTGAGGTCTCATACCTCTCGACATGGGCATGAATCTGAAATACCAATTTCAACTCTTGGAACATCTCATACGTTCCGTGGCGTTCAAAATGTTTTTGAAGTCCTGGTTCTAAGCCGTAAAGCATGGCACACTAAACTATCAAGTAGTCATCATACCGATCTTGTCAAACATCCATAACGTCCGTATCTACTCCTGCAATAGGTGTGTCACCTAGCGGTGCATCAAGGACATAATTCTTCTGTGCAGCAATGAGGATAATCCTCAGATCACGGACCCAGTCCGCATCATTTCTACTATCATCTTTCAACTTATTTTCTCTAGGAACATATACAATATAGGGGAGCTATATCGCGAGCTATTGATCTACAACATAGATATGCAAATACTATCAAGACTAAGTTCATGATAAATTAAGTTCAATTAATACTTAAGAACTCCCACTTAAATAGACATCCCTCAAGTCATCTAAGTGATACATGATCCAAATCAACTAACCCATGGCCGATCATCATGTGAGATGGGGTAGTCATCAATGGTGAACATCTCTATGTTGATCATATCTACTATATGATTCACGTTTGACCTTTCAGCCTCCAGTGTCCCGATGCCATGTCTGTACATGCCAGGCTCGTTAAGTGTAACCCAAGTATTCCGCATGTGCAAAACTGTCTTGCACCCGTTGTATTTGAATGTAGAGTCTATCACACCCGATCATCACATGGTGTCTCAACATGACGAATTGTAGCACTTTTACCTTGAAATTTAGTTAAGGGATCATCTTACAATGCCACCGCCGTACTAAGCAAAATAAGATGCATAAAAGATAAACATCACATGAAATCAAAATATGTGACATGATATGGCCATCATCATATTGTGCTTTTGATCTCCATCTCCAAAGCATCGTCATGATCTCCGTCGTCACCGGCTCGACACCTTGATCTCCATCGTTGCATCGTGGTCGTCTCGCCAACTATTGCTTCTACAACTATCGCTAATGCATAGTGATAAAGTAAAGCAATTACATGGCATTTGCATTTCATACAATAAAGAGACAACCGTAAGGCTCCTGCTGGTTGCCGATAACTTCTACAAAACATGATAATCTCATACAATAACATATATCACCTCATGTCTTGACCATATCACATCACAACATGCCCTGCAAAAACAAGTTAGACGTCCTCTACTTTGTTGTTGCAAGTTTTACGTGGCTGCTACGGGCCTCTAGCAAGAACCGTTCTTACCTACGCATAAATCCACAAAGGTGTTTCGTCAAGTTTGCTGTTTTAACCTTCTTCAAGGACCAGCCGTAGTCAAATTCGATTCAACTAAAGTAGGAGATACAAACACCCGCCAGCCACCTTTATGCAAAACGAGTTGCATGTCTGTCGGTGGAACCGGTCTCATGTGCGTGGACATGAAAGGTTGGTCCTGGACGCTTCATCCCAAATACCGTCGAATCAAAATAAGAGGTTGGTGGTAAGCAGTATGACTATCACCGCCCACAACTCTTTGTGTTCTACTCGTGCATATCATCTATGCATAGACTTGGCTCTGATACCACTGTTGGGAAACGTTGCATGGAAAAAAAATCCTACGCACATGCAATGATCTATCAACGGAGATGCATAGCAACGAGGGGGGAGTGTGTCCACGCATACCCTCATAGACCGAAAGCGGAAGCGTTTCTCAACGCGGTTGATGTAGTCGAACTTCTTCGCGCTTCAACCGATCAAGTACCAAACGCACGACACCTCCGTGTTCTGCACACGTCCAGCTCTGTGACGTCCCTCGCCTCCTTGATCCAGCAAGATGTCGAGCTAGTAGATGAGTTCTGTCAGCACAACTGTGCGGTGACGGTGATGGTGAAGTGATCCTGGCAGGGCTTCGCCTAAGCACATCGAAGTTATGACCGTGGGAGTAAACGGTGGAGGGGGGCGTCGCACACAGCTAACAATTGTCTGCGGTGTGCTAGGGGCGCCCCCACATATATATAGGTGGGAGGGGGGAGGGGAGAGGCCAGGAGGCGCCCCAAGTAGGACAGAATCCTACTTGGGTTCCTGCTTGGCCGGCCGCCCCCCTTCCTTATTTACCGGAGGGGGAAGGAAAGAGGAGGGGAGAAAGGGAAGGGGGAGGCCGACTCCCCCCTTTCCATTGTCTTCCCCCCTTTACTTATCCCTTTGGTTCGGCCCCTATGGGGGGCGCACCAGCCCCTGGTGGCTGGTGTGTTTCCCCTCTTGGCCCATAAGGCCCATATCTTTTGCCGGGGGTGCCCGGAACCCCTTCCGGTGACCCGATATGTACCCGGTACCCTCCGAAACACTTCTGGTGTCGGAATACTATCGTCCTATATATCAATCTTTACCTCTCGACCATTTTGAGTCTCCTTGTCATGTCCGTGATCTCATCCGGGACTCCGAACAACATTCGGTCACCAAATCACATAACTCATATAATACAATATCGTCATCAAACGTTAAGCGTGCGGACCCTACGGGTTCGAGAACTATGTAGACATGACCGAGACACCTCTCCGGTCAATAGCCAATAGCGGAACCTGGATGCCCATATTGGCTCCTACATATTCTTCAAAGATCTTTATCGGTCAAACTGTTATGACAACATACATTATTCCCTTTGTCTGTCGGTATGTTACTTGCCTGAGATTCGATCGTCAGTATCTTCATACCTAGTTCTATCTCGTTACCCGAAAGTCTCTTTACTTGTTCCATAATAGATCACCTCGTGACTAACTCCTTAGTCGTTTTCTTGCAATCTTATGATGTGTATTACCGAGAGGGCCCAGAGATACATCTCCGATACTTGGAGTGACAAATGCTAATCTCGATCTATGCCAACTCAAAAAACACCTTCGGAGATACCTGTAGAGCATCTTTATAATCACCCAGTTACATTGTGATCTTTGATAGCACACAAGGCATTCCTCCGGTATCCGGGAGTTACATAATCTCATAGTCGAAGGAATATGTATTTGACATGAAGAAATCAATAGCAATAAAACTGAACGATCATTATGCTAAGCTAACGGATGGGTCTTGTCCATCACATCATTCTCCTAATGATGTGATCCCCTTATCAAATGATAACTCATGTCCATGGTTAGGAAACCTTAACCATCTTTGATCAACGAGCTAGTCTAGTAGAGGCTCACTAGGGACACAGTGTTTGTTTATGTATTCACACATGTATCAAGGTTTCCGATCAATATAATTTTAGCATGAATAATAAACCTTTATCATGAATAAGGAAATATAAAATAACAACTTTATTTTTGCCTCTAGGGCATATTTCCTTCAATGTTAGCCTCCAAATATGGTGGGTCCCAGCTAGTAGGGGGAGTATTCTTTTCTTGTGCATAATAAGGAGGCACTTCCTTGCGTGCGAAGATATAGGTAGTGGTTCCGAGCTGTCAGTGGGAGGAACGTTTTTTTTGCGAAATACAGATGCCCTTCCGGTGGGAGGCACTTGCGTACGGTCGTGGACCCACTTGTCAGCCTCTCCATGTACAGTCCTCTTTCGATGGATGTCATTCGTTGACCATGTTCACCACACTGCGCTGATAGCACCAGGGCGGTGGACGACGGCGACTCCTAGGAAGGGAATGACCTGGAGCCGGTGAAGGCTCGAAAATGGTTGCCATGTGGTGGGGAGTACAAGGGTTTACTGGTTCGACTGCCGTCGCCAAAAAATAACAGGAGGTGTGGGTGAGTAAAGGAATGGCCTAGCCAGCGATGGAGTAGGGTGTGGCTGTGCGGCCTATGCGGCAGCGCAGCCGGCCACGGGAGGCGGGAGCAGGCAGTCCCACAGGCGCTGGTTTGGGCAGCTAGAGCAAGAAGATCAGATATTGAAGAAGCAGCACGGCCGTTGGATTAACATTGAATGGTCACTACTGCTAGAATCGTTTGTGGACTAAGTTGACAAAGCCTTTCGTACACGTCAACCTAGTAGACCCACAAGTCAGCCTCCAAATCTATCCAAAACATCATACAACCTGAAATTCCTTTCCGGATACAAATTAATTTAAAAACTAAACATACCTTAATTTAAATCCAATGAAATTTTACTCGCACAAAAATAATGAAATTTAAAATATCAAAATCCGAAAGAAAAAAGCATTTTGGAACTAATTTCCAGTTTGTTGTATTTTTTCATTTTACAACCCCTTTCTTATTACTTATAACCCATTTTCTGGTCGAATGCATCCCTTCTCGTCTTGAAAGATTTTCGGCCCACCAGGGCATAGAAAAGCAAGTAGGCCTAGGTTGGTTAGTCTGCAAAAAACAGAATAGTTGGGCTATCCATTTTCAGAAAGGAAAAAAACTGGGCTGGTCATGTGGTAAACATATGAAATAATAGCCTGGGCTCGACGGGCCATAGCTCCCGCTTAACCCAATTGATACCCTTCTCCGTCCTGAAAACAAAAAAAATACTGCGCGCGCTGCTGGGTCCCGGGTGTCAGCCGCTCCTTGTGCAATTATCTCGGTTATTGACTACGTTGACAGTGATGTGTGACCCAGATGTCAGGAAACCATCAGGAGGAACCCTTTTTTTCTTGTAATAAAGGAGGCACTTGCTTGCCTACTCCCATGATCTTGGTGGGTCCCTACTGTCGGTGTCAAAACCGGCGGATCTCAGGTAGGAGGTCCCAAACTGTGCGTCTTAGGTCGATGGTAACAGGAGGCAGGGGACACAATGTTTTACCCAGGTTCGGGCCCTCTCTATGGAGGTAATACCCTACGTCCTGCTTGATTGTTCTTGATGAATATGAGTATTTACAACAGTTGATCTACCATGAGATCGTAATGGCTAAACCCTAGAGGTCTAGCTTGTATGGCTATGATAATGTCTCTCTCCGGACTAAGTCCTCCGGTTTATATAGACACCGGGAGGATCTAGGGTTACACAAGGTCGGTTACAAAGAAAGGAATCTACATATTTAGTCACCAAGCTTGCCTTCCATGTCAAGGAGATTCCTATCCGGACATGGGTGTAGCCTTCGGTCTCTGTATCTTCACAGCCCATCAGTCAGGACCATGTCTAACAGGTCGGACGCCCGAGGACCCCTTTGTCCAGGACTCCCTTAGTAGCCCCTGAACCTGGCTTCAATGACAAGGTATCTGGGGTGTAGGCCTATCTTCGGCATTGCAAGACGGGTTCCTTCTTCCGAACTCCAAAATAGTCTTCGGATGTATCGATGTGTTCAGACCTGTAACACATACACCACACAAAACCGCAGAGAGAATATAATATTCTAGGAGTCCAATCTGTTGACAACTTTTTACAACGCGACATCACGCTCGCCCGGTTTTTCGAACCATTTCTTGTCCCGCTGTTCCATGTTTCGAGGCGCGGTTGCTATTGGCATGTTCTGTCGAAGCAGAGATCGTGTCCCCTCATTACGGGATTCTCATTAATACGAGCGTGGGTAACCCAACCGTTCCATTGGAAAGATTCCTTAGGAATAGGCAGGCTTTCAGGCTCAGGAGGAGGCGTTTAATCCCTGCTGCCTTTATATAAAGGAACCAAGGACCGTCCTTTTTGACGCCAAACTTCTCCTTAGCCTCTCCAACCTCGAGTTCTAGCACCCAAGGTTTCGACTTCGTTGCTCCGAGCTTCCCCATTATGTCCGGACCCATCCCTCAAGGCCGATGGGTGGCTTCCTCCGTTACAGAGGAGGATATTGCGAAGCTTCGAGCGGCCAGATACTTGACCGCGAAAATCCACCACAGGCTTCCTGCTCAAGGGCAGGTTATCCCAACCCCTAGATCCGGCGAGAGGGTCGTGTTCATCTCACACTTCCTTCGAGGGCTAGGGCTTGCTCTTTACCCCTTTGTCCGGGGGTAATGTTCTATTATGGACTAGATTTTCACGATCAAGCCCCGGAGTCTTTCCTCCATGTCTTGGCGTTCATCATTACGTGCAAGGCCTTCCTCCGAATCCCCCCACACTTCGGCTTATGGATCAAGACATTCAGTGTGAAACCAAAGGTAGTCGAAGGGGAACAGGCGGAGTGCGGCGGTGTTGTAGTCAGCCTGCTCACCAACACTCCTTGGCCAAAAGGCTCTTTTGTCGAAACTTCCAATCAGTGGCAGCGAGAGTGGTTTTACGTTACGGAACCCCGCAGCACCAAGTGGGTAGCTGCACCCACATTTCGCCCTAGCACATCATCACAGCTTGCATTGTGGGCCAACAAGGGGATGGATTGGGGATCAGTTGATGAAATGCGAACTCTACAAAGCCGCATACGAACCCTCCTCGAGAGGGACATCGATCTGGTCAGCGTGATTCAAGTAATACTGATTCGCCAAATCCTTCCATGCCAGCGTAGGCCTCTCCGTATGTGGGAGTTCAATCCAGCAGGACCACGAACCCTCCAACACTTCTTCGGCATTACGCACAAAGGGATGTGGCAGTTGAAAACGAAAATCTTGGCCGGACACTACCGAGGACACATGCCTCGACTGTAACCGTCCGGATACCCTGGTAAGCACTTGACTTCTGAACACCTCCCCCCTTTTTTAAGTATGCCATAATACTTTACTGAGTAAACTATCTCCTTCTAGGGCTGGATAAAGAAAGCGGAGCTGATTAGGTGTCCGGCCCCTCTTCCCGAGGGTTCAGCGGATCCTGTATTAACAAGGATGCTAGCCCCGGCACCATACCTGATGCCTGTGAAGGAGGGCAAGGCAGAGAGGACCAAAGATGGCCCCCATCCCAAAGGTGCGCCAGACATCGCGTCCGGAGGAATCAAGATTCCAACGTTCGAAGACAAAAATGAAGGGGAAGTCAACGTCTCTTCCCTCCATGGGAAGAAAAGGGCCGCCTCCGAAGATTGGGAGGAAAAGGCTCCTAAGCAAGGCAAGATGCCTTCGTTGGGTGGCTCGGGCTCGGAGGACAACGTCATCGCGCAGTCCCAAGACAAGGACATGCCTCAGGCCAAATCGTAAGTGAACAAGGGTGTTTTAAACACGTCCTGTCACTTTCTTATAACGTCTAGAATATATGTTTTTTTGCAGTTCGGCACACAGTCTTCTTCAACAACCCTCTTCCTCGGGGGATCTTCTTTTGGAGATGATGGAAAGCAAGATGTCTCCACCAGTCTCCTCGCCCAACAGGGTGGACGACTTCGAGGTGTCGTCATGGAGGGTCTCTCCCGATCAAGCGGTGCGAGGGATGATGAAGACACAACCCAAAGGTGATACTTCAGTGGCCCAGGGTCCGGGGACCAACAATAAAGGCCCCGAACATTTCGGTCTACAGCCGGATACGAATAAACGAATTCCTTCAACGGGAGGCCGTACTCCTACGGCAGCCTCCGGAGACCCAGAGGCGCCGGATATATTGAAGAACATGCTGCGACAGGTGTCTGTCTCAGAGGAACATCGTACCTTGATAGGCACGGTGCTCGAAAAGGTCCTGGCTGCGAAAAGCGGATTGAATGAGGCCTTCGTGGGCCTGCTAAGAGGCTTTGAGGTTTGTACCGTAATCTGTTCAATTGTGTTTTATTCAAGAATACACCTGTGTATAGATAGTAGCCCCTGAGACTCTGATTGGCTTCCCGAGGGAGGCAATCAGAGGATCAAAAGATATGCCCAGGAAGTAATGTGATTAATTGGAACACAGGCTGTAACCTCCCCAGAAACTGTCCAAACTGTAGAGATTGCGACTTTGCAACACAAGATTGATGAGGAAGATGCTGATATCGCACTTATCAACAGGCGTCTTGACGAGTCGCAAGGTATGTATTCGGAGCAATCCTTACATATATGTATTTATAATATAAGCGTGACGCTTAAAGTTGCATATTGGAATGTGTATGGCTGCAGATGGTGCCGCCGCTGTTGAGAATCTTCGGACGGAGCATGCCCGTTTTAGTAATGCGGCTGCCGAAAAGGCATCAGCCGAGTTAAAGGCTAAACAAGCTGCTCGGCATCAAGATGAGGAGAAAATATCCTCAATGGCGCTCGAACTGAAAAATGCCACGACCACTGTGAATTCCTGTAGGAGGAGAATAAAGCCAAAGCGATTGAGCTTGACAAGGCCTTGCGAGAGGCGAAAGAAGCACAGTCCGAATCCAGAGCGGCCCGTGAGGAGATCCGGCAAGCTGGGGAGATTGCGGCTGGTAAGCCATTTTTATTACAGACGAAGTTCGGCGATCCGAATTATGCTCAGCTTAACCAAGTGTATTGTTCTCCAGACGTGTTTTTGGACCTGCCGAAGAGTGCATCCGATGCGGCGCGGTTTTACCAAGAGCAAGAGGGATATGCAACGGAGAAGCTTTTCTGGTCACAGTTCGGCACATCAAAACGCCCTCTGCTACTGAATGAACATATGTCCCAAAGGGTCGAGCTTCACAGGATGACGGCGCTGCCATGAAGAACATCATACTTCAGCTATGGCCGACTGAGCCGATTCTGAATAGTTATTTTGGCTTGGTGCGGCGGCTTGCTGATGCGATGCCACGTATCGATGTGTGAAGTGGTCGGCGTGCAATGAAGGTGCACGGATGGCCTTTGCCCGAGTCAAGACATACTGGGGGAAGATGAAGGCCGCCAATGTTGCAGCGCAGGGTCCACCCAAGGGCAAGGACCATCACGCACCAGAGCATTACTTTGAAGACGTCTTAGAGGCTGCCCGCTTGATAGAGGTTCAATGTTTGAAAGGCATAATATTCGAGTGAACTCTTTACGAATTGCAAAAGACAATTGTTATGATCAGTCTATATTTTTATTTTGCCTAAAGGCATTTGTTCCTCCTGTGCGGCCATTTGTATATGATCTGAAAGTTTTCCAGTCGTCAGCTTCAGCCCCCTCATAGGAAGTACGAGGGTGTTCGAAAAAGCATTTGATCACTCTTGACTCAACGTCTTGGTCCGTGAAGGAGGTGTCAATGCGGCGAACCAGGCAACCAGACTATAGGGCGTTAACACTTTCACTTAGCCATAGGAGTTTTATGGTGGGTCTACGACATAGCCCCTGGTATGTATGTGGCTTATTCATGTGATGCATTTATATATTTGACCGGAAAGAAGTCCTTCGTGTGACACAGAGGGAATCACGAAAGATTCTGATAAGTCGTCGAGTGGTTGACCAGCTCTCGCCACATCATGACAGTCAGTTTTCGGCTTTCTCTACTGAGGTACTTAACCGGGTAAACCGGAAGCACAATCGCAGTAGTTCTCCCTTTACTACCCTAGCCGATAGAGCGGACGTAGGATAGCAAGCACAAGAGCCGAGCAACCCAACTATTGAACCAAGACATGATTCGTAGCTGATGCATATAAGGCCAAACTCGCAACGCCGAAGTACGCTATAGAGCTGTTCGTACTTGTCGGCAACTCCTTTGTTCCCATACCGAGCCCCTGGCAAGTTATGCCGAGGTGTACGTTTGAGACAACCGTAGGGGCAAAACTCGGTCCTTTTAGAAAAGAGTGGATTATTTTTACTGGGATCTGAGTGATGTGCCAATCGTGTATATAGATAACAAAGCCGCAACCCCGGCTATTTGATATGCCAGGGGTCGGAGGCGAAGGAAAAAGGCACTTTACAGGTTTGAACTAGAGAGTACGGTCTACAAAAAGTTATTTTGGACCTCCTTGACGGAAATAGCCCTTAGGTGAGTGTACGAACCCGGACTTCGATAGAGTCCGAGGCCAGCCATTGAGCCACCTGTGGAGGGAAACAAGAAAAAAAGAAGAAAAAATAAGTAAAAAAGGAAAGTTATGGGAGTACTTTCAGGTCCGTCCGTGTTGCGCTTCCGCCGTTGCCCAGGGTATTTTAAGTGCGTAGTTATGTATGCGCGGTACAGATTTTCCAGGTATATGAGGCAGACTGTGGGAGCCGAATTGCTAGTCCTGTATGGGATTTGAACGGTCATGTTGAATGGAGACCGGTGGCTTGATGGCCGATGAGGTATGTGGTGTAATGCCCCCGCTGTGTAGTTCGGCTGAGATAGCCATAGTGTGATCCCCTGCACGGAGAGAACGCTCCATGCGCTCCCCTGTTGGAGACAGTGCCATGTGTACGATGTTCACTGTTTTTGCTTCGGGGGGAAACTGCTTCTGCTCTCCGGTGTTTGGTTGGCGAGTTTCGTCGTCGTCGCCGTCGCCGGGCAGCTTCTTCCCCTTGTATTTGGCGCTTAACTTGCCGGTCCGTTTGAAGAACCAAGAGCTTCTGTTGGTGTGGCCAGCTGGTTTATTGGGGTGGACGTGAATCTGGCAGGGCCTATCCAATATCTTATCCAAATTGGATAGTCTATCTCTATTTGCCTTGAATGGCTTCTTCCGTTGTTCGGGTTTGGGGCCGTTGAATCTGGCATTGACCACTGTGTCGAGCGCTCCCTCATTACTATTGCCACGTTTGTGCTTATTGCTTGTTGATTTCCCGTTGTCGTCTCGAACGCCGGAAGTGCCCGGGTCACTGGCACTATTGCTTCTATGAGTGAGCCAGCTGTCTTCCCCCGCGCAAAAGCGGGTCATTAGAGTGGTGAGGGATGACATGAATTTTGGTTTTTCCTGACCGAGGTGGCGGGCAAGCCACTCGTCCCGGACACTGTGTTTAAAGGCTGCTAGGGCTTCTGCGTCCAGACAGTCTATGATTTGGTTCTTTTTAACTAAGAACTTAGTCCAGAGTTTTCTGGCTGACTCTCCGGGCTGTTGGATGATGTGACTTAAGTCACCAGCGTCTGGTGGCCGGACATATGTACCTTGGAAATTGTCGTGGAAAGCGTCTTCCAGATCCTCCCAGCTGCCGATAGAGTTTTCAGGCAGACCATTTAACCAGTACCTTGCTGGTCCTCTGAGTTTTAGTGGGAGGTATTTGATGTCATGAAGGTCGTCTCCACGAGCCATGTGGATATGGAGAAGAAAATCCTCGATCCATACCGCGGGATCGGTTGTTCAATCATCTGATTCAATATTCACGGGTCTAAACCCCTCTGGGAATTCATGTGTCATTACTTCATCAGTGAAGCAGAGTGGGTGTGCGGCGCCTCTATATTGGGCCACGTTGCAACGTAGCTCAGATGGAGTCCGTCTGCAGTTTTCGGCCTGGGCATAACTAGACTTGTCCTGTCCGAATAGGTAACCGACGTCGCGTGTCAAGGCACGTCTTCGCGATCCGTAGATCGACCTGTTGTGTCGTGTTCTACCGTCCAAGTTCTGCCGAGGGTCGTATGTATGACCCCGAGCTGTTTTGTCTCTGTTTTTTCTTTGGGGTGAGGCGGGCTGCTGTTCGGCTTGAGCTGCCGCTTTATCCCGACTGCATAGTGGTTGGTTAGCCGCGTTGTCCCGACCGCGTGGTACAAGTGCCGGCGCCTCCTCATCAAACTGAGGTAGCAATCTGTGCTTAGGGTAACCCTTAGTTGTGTGCTTGGGGCCGTGTTCTTCGGCCACTAGGATGTCTATCCATCTATCTGTGAGCAGGTCTTGGTCAGATTGAAGCTGATGATGTTTCTTTTTCAAGCTCCTTGCCGTGGCTAATAGCTAGCGTTTAAAGCTCTCCTGCTCAAGAGGTTCCTCAGGCATGATGAATTCCTCGTCGCCGAGGCTCTCCTCATCCTTGGAGAGTGGAAGATAATTACTGTCCTCCGAGTCTTCGTGTATGGCCTGTTCATGTGGGCTATCGTTCCCGTCCTCCAGTTCATCCTATTCGGATGTTGTCCCAACAGGGGCTTCACTGTCTTCGGCTTCGTCCGGGGTGTTGTTTTCTTCGGTGTCAGTATTACTATATTTTGCACGACGTGACTTAGAGCGGCGCCGCTGACGCAGACATCTGGGCTGTGTCTCAGGAGGTTTATCCTCAACCGGATCTTCTTTGTCATCGTCGTTAGTTTCTTTAGGTGTATCCACCATGTATATGTCGTATGAAGAAGTGACCGTCCCGCGTCCGGTGAGTGGCGGGTTTCGGCCCTGCTCTTCGGCATCGTATTCTATACCGCCGAAGTCTTTGGAGCTGTAATCAAGCATGTCGGTTGAGTCCTCGACAGTGGCTATGGAGTGGGTGGCGGGTGGGAAGCAAGATTCTTCAACATCAGCCCCTAGTTCCAACCAAACATAGTTTGGCTGTGAGCCCCCGCCAAGGACAGTTCTTTCAATGAGTTTAGCATGTCGCTCAAAGGCGAGTGCTGGAAGATGTCTACGGAGCTGAATTCGAAGATCGATAAACGATCAAGTTCGGCGTCCGCGGGCTCACATGGTTCGGAACTTACGGCCGGAGACGAGTCCGGAGTTCCGGGAGTATAGGTATCGTGTGAGATCAAGTCTATGTGCGGCTCCAACGCCGGGGAATCTGTGGCCTCTGTGGCGGGGTTGAGCTTCCCGTCCTTGGATGGCGCAGTCTGCTCCGGATCTAAGGCCAGAGTAGTTATGGGAGCTGTCTCCTGGATGCAGTCGGATGACAGATTTAGGTCATGTCCCTCGGGGTGGCCAGGAGTGGTAGCTACGGTCTCGAATCCGGTGAAGGTCAAGTCCCCACGGATGTCCGCGACGTAGTTCAAGCTCCTAAATCTGACCTGTTGGCCAGGGGCATAGCTTTCGATCTGCTCCAGATGGCCAAGCGAGTTTGCCCGCAGAGCGAAACCGCCGAACACGAAGATCTGTCCGGGGAGGAAAACTCCCCCTTGGGCAGCATCGTTGTAGATGGTTGAAGGAGCCATCGAACCTCTTGATGACGGCATAGTGGAACTCCCAATGAAAGCACCAATGTCGGTGTCAAAACCGACATATCTCGGGTAGGGGGTCCCGAACTGTGCGTCTTAGGTCGATGGTAACAGGAGACAGGGGACACAATGTTTTACCCAGGTTCGGGCCCTCTCTATGGAGGTAATACCCTACGTCCTGCTTGATTGGTCTTGATGAATATGAGTATTTACAAGAGTTGATCTACCACGAGATCATAATGGCTAAACCCTAGAGGTCTAGCTTGTATGGCTATGATAATGTCTCTCTCCGGACTAAGTCCTCCGGTTTATATAGACACCGGGAGGATCTGGGGTTACACAAGGTTGGTTACAAAGAAAGGAATCTACATATTTAGTCTCCAAGCTTGCCTTCCACGTCAAGGAGAGTCCTATCCGGACACGGGTGTAGCCTTCGGTCTTTGTATCTTCACAGCCCATCAGTCCGGCCCATGGCTAACAGGCCGGACGCCCGAGGACCCCTTAGTCCAGGACTCCCTCAGTAGCCCCTGAACCTGGCTTCAATGACAAGGTATCTGGGGTGTAGGCCTATCTTCGGCATTGCAAGGCGGGTTCCTTCTTCTGAACTCCAAAATAGTCTTCGGATGTATCAATGTGTCCGGACCTGTAACACATACACCACACACAACCGCAGAGAGAATATAATATTCCAGGAGTCCAATCTGCTGACAACTTTTTACAACGCGACATCACGCTCGCCCGGTTTTTCGAACCGTTTCCTGTCCCGCCGTTCCACGTTTCGAGGCGCGGTTGCTATTGGCACGTTCTGTCAAAGCAGAGATCGTGTCCCCTCATTACGGGATTCTCATTAATACGAGCGCGGGTAACCCAACCGTTCCGTTGGAAAGATTCCTTAGGAATAGGCAGGCTTTTAGGCTCAGGAGGAGGCGTTTAATCCCCGCTGCCTTTATATAAAGGAACCAAGGGCCGTCCTTTTTGACGCCAAACTTCTCCTCAGCCTCTCCAACCTCAAGTTCTAGCACCCAAGGTTTTGACTTTGTTGCTCCGAGCTTCCCCATTATGTCCGGACCCAGCCCTCAAGGCCGATGGGCGGCTTCCTCCGTTACAGAGGAGGATATTGCGAAGCTTCGAGCGGCCAGATACCTGACCGCGAAAATCCACCACAGGCTTCCTTCTCAAGGGCAGGTTATCCCAACCCCCAGATCCGGCGAGAGGGTCGTGTTCATCTCACACTTCCTTAAGGGCTAGGGCTTGCTCTTCACCCCTTTGTTCAGGGGCTAATGTTCTATTATGGACTAGATTTTCACGATCTAGCCCCAGAGTCTTTCCTCCATGTCTCGGCGTTCATCATTATGTGCGAGGCCTTCCTCCGAATCCCCCACACTTTGGCTTATGGCTCAAGACCTTCAGTGTGAAACCAAAGGTAGTCGACGGGGAACAGGTGGAGTGCAGCGGTGCTGTAGTCAGCCTGCTCACCAACACTCCTTGGCCAAAAGGCTCTTTTGCCAAAATTTCCAATCAATGGCAGCAAGATTGGTTTTACGTTACGGAACCCCGCAGCACCAAGTGGGTAGCTGCACCCACATTTCACCCTGGCCCACCATCACAGCTTGCATCATGGGCCAACAAGGGGATGGATTGGGGATCAGTTGATGAAATGCGAACTCTACAAAGCCGCATCCGAACCCTCCTCGAGAGGGACATCGATCTGGTCAGCGTGATTCAAGTAATGCTGGTTCGCCAAATTCTTCCATGCCAGCGTAGGCCTCTCCGTATGTGGGATTTCAATCCAGCAGGACCACGAACCCTCCAACACTTCTTCGACATTACACACAAAGGGATGTGGCAGTTGAAAACGAAAATTTTGGCCGGACACTACCGAGGACACAGGCCTCGACTGTAACCGTCCGGATACCCCGGTAAGCACTTGACTTCCGAACACCTCCCCCCTTTTTTAAGTATGCCGTAATACTTTACTGAGCAAACTATCTCCTTCCAGGGCTGGATAAAGAAAGCAGAGCTGATTAGGTGTCTGGCCCCTCTTCCTGAGGGTTCAACGGGTCCTGTATTAACAAGGATGGTAGCCTCGGCACCATACCAGATGCCTGTGAAGGAGGGCAAGGTAGAGAGGACCAAAGATGGACCCCATCCCAAAGGTGCACCAGACATCGCGTTCGGAGGAATCAAGATTCCATCGTTCGAATACAAAATGAAGGGGAAGTCAACGTCTCTTCCCTCCATGGGAAGAAAAGGGCCGCCTCTGAAGATTGGGAGGAAAAGGCTCCTAAGCGAGGCAAGATGCCTTCGTCGGGTGGCTCGGGCTCGGAGGACAACATCATCGCGCAGTCCCAAGACAAGGACAAGCCTCAGGCCAAATCGTAAGTGAACAAGGGTGTTTTAAACACGTCCCGTCCCTTTCTTATAACATCTAGAATATATGTTTTTTTGCAGTTCGGCACGCAGTCTTCTTCAACTATCCTCTTCCTCGGGGGATCTTCTTCTGGAGATGATGGAAAGCGAGATGTTTCCACCAGTCTCCTCGCCCAATAGGGCGGATGACTTCGAGGTGTCGTCACGGAGGGTCTCTCCCGATCAAGCGGTGCGAGGGATGATGAAGACACAACCCGAAGGTGATACTTCGGTGGCCCAGGGTCCGGGGACCAACAATAAAGGCCCCGAACATTCTGGTCTACAGCCAGATACGAATAAACGGATTCCTTCAACGGGAGGCCGTACTCCTACGGCAGCCTCCTGCGTTCGTCGTGTGCAAGGGTGTTGTAGCGCACATCTCCAACAACGCAAGATTCATAATGTCTTACCCGAGTATCAGGACCCATTGCTAGTGCGTAAAGGGCATCATTAACTGCCTGCCCATCCTCCCGCATCTTCTTAACCTATGGTTAGAAAATATACAAGTTGATCATCTTAAGTACTTAATATATTAAAAAAACTGACAGTGCAATTCAAAAGCTTACATGGCTCTTGAACCATTTCGCAAATCCTGCCATAACCAGTTTGTCAATGTTTCTTGGATTTTGCGGCAGTAACTTATTTTTGTAAATGACGCACAACATAGTGATTGTGTCAAACATCTAAATATATAAGAATGTGCCGCAAGTTTAGTAGATTACGATGTATAAGCTACAATACTTAGCACTTACTTTATATAAGGTAGAATCTCAGGACAATTATTCAACACATACCAAACGAATTTGTCCAAATCTTTAGGTTTGTCATCTTGTCGACTACTCCCTGTAACTCAAACAAAACAATCAAAAATACTGAGCTTGAGATTGTCTTCACCCACCTCTTTGCTAAGTTGAACAGCTATTTCAATGTATTTTGAGCAGAATGTCAACGCTTCTGTAGCAATGTAGGCCTCTGCAATGGAACCCTCAGGTCTAGCTCTGTTCCTAACGTAGCCCTTGAAAGTGCCTAGACGCCTTTCAATAGGGTACATTGATAACCCACAAGTATAGGGGATCGCAACAATTTTTGAGGGTAGAGTATTCAACCCAAATTTATTGATCTGACACAAGGGGAGCCAAAGAATATTCTCAAGTATTAGCAGCTGAGTTGTTAATTCAACCACACCTGAAAGACTTAATATCTGCAGCAAAGTATTTAGTAGCAAAGTAGTATGGAAGTAACGGTAACGGTGGCGAAAGTAACAGTAGCAGTTTTGTGGCAATTGTAACAGTGGCAACAGAAAAGTAACTTAGTATGAAACGAACTCGTAGGCAATGGATCAATGATGGATAATTATGTCGGATGGCATTCATTATGCAATAGCTATAACCTAGGGCGACATAGAACTAGCTCCAATTCATCAATATAATGTAGACATGTATTTCGTATATAGTCATACATGCTTATGGAAAAGAACTTGCATGACATCGTTTGTCCTATACCCTCCCGTGGCAGCGGGGTCCTAATGGAAACTATGGGATATTAAGGCCTCCTTTTAATAGAGAACTGGAACAAAGCATTAGCACTTAGTGAATACATGAACTCCTCAAACTATGGTAATCACCGGAAAGAATCCCAATTATTGTCACCTTGGGGTATGTGGATCATAACTCGTAATAGGTGTCTACAACTTGCAAGATCGGATCAAGAACACATATATATTCATGAAAACATATTAGGTTCAGATCTAAAATCATGGCACTCGGGCCCTAGTGACAAGCATTAAGCATAGAAAACTCATAGCAACATCAATCTCAGAACATAGTAGATACTAGGGATCAAACCCGAACAAAACTAACTCGATTACATGATAAATCTCATCCAACCCATCACCGTCCAGCAAGCCTATGATGGAATTACTCACGCACGGCGATGAGCATCATGAATTTAGTGATGGAGGAAGGTTAGTGATGATGATGGTGACGATTTCCCCTCTCTGGAACCCCGAACGGACTCCAGATCTGCCCTCCTGATGAAGAACAGGGGGTGACAGTGGCTTCGTATCACAAAACGCAATGAATCCTTCTCTCTGATTTTTTTCTCCCCGAACGTGAAATGTAGTTGGAGTTGAGGTCGGTGGAGGTCCAGGGTACCCACAAGGCAGGGGGCACCCTACGGGGAGGGGGCGCGCCCCCCACCCTTGTGGACAGCTGGTGGGTCCCCTCGAGTTGATTCTTTTGCCAATATTTTTTATTTATTCCAAAAATATTCTCCGTGAATTTTTAGGCCATTCCAAGAACTTCTATTTCTGCACAAAAATAACACCAAGGCAATTCTGCTGAAAACATCGTCAGTCCAGGTTAGTTCCATTCAAATCATGCAAATTAGAGTCCAAAACAAGGGAAAAAGTGTTTTGAAAAGTAGATACGATGGAGACGTATCAACTGCCCCAAGCTTAACCCAATGATTGTCCTGAAGCAATTCAGTTGACAAACTGAAAGTGTTAAAGAAAAACTTTTACAAACTATGTTTGATCTTGTTGTTGCAAATTGTAAAGCCAGCATTCAGGTTTTCAGGAAAGATTATGAACTAACCATATTCACAATAACATTTAGGTCTCACATTTACTCATATCAATGTCAATCAACTAGCGAGCAATAATAATAAATCTCAGATGACAACACTTTTTCAAAACAATTATGATATGATATAACAAGATGGTATCTTGCCAACCCTTTTTGAGATCGCAAAACATAAATGCAGAGCACCCCTAAAGATCAAGAACTGACTAGACATTGTAATTCATGGTAAAAGAGATCTAGTCATAGTCATACTCAATATCAATTAATAACAACACATACAAATGAAAGTGGTGCTCTCTAACTGGTGCTTTTTATAAGATGATGATGACTCAACAATAAAAGTAAATAGATAGGCCCTTCGCAGAGGGAAGCAGGGATTTGCAGAGGTGCTAGAGCTCGAGCTTTAAAACAGAGATGAATAATATTTTGAGCGGTATGCTTCCATTGTCAACATAACAACCAAGATATCTCGGTATCTTCCATACTAGATACATTATAGGCAGTTCCCAAACATAATGGTAAAGCTTTTACTCCCCCTCCACCAACAAGCACATTCCATGGCTGGTCCGAAACAATGGGTACCGTCCAACTAACAACAATCCAGGGGGAGTTTTGTTCGAAGTTATATCTTGATTTGATTTGAGCACAATACTGAGCATCCCAGATACCAGCCACTTTCTCGTGAATGATGAGTGGAGTCCATTCATCGTGAGAATAACCCACCTAGCATGGAAGATACTGACAGCCCCAGTCGCTACATGAGCGATTCGGGCATACAAAACAGATTATTATTTGAAGGTTTATAGTTTGGCACATACAAATTTACTTGGAACGGTAGGTAAATACCGCATATAGGTAGGTATGGTTGACTCATATAGAACAACTTTGGGTTTATGGAAGTGGATGCACAAGCAGTATTCCCTCTTAGTACAAGTGAAGGCTAGCAAAAGATTGAGGAGCGACCAACTAGAAAGCGACAACAGTCACAAACATGCATTGAGATTAACGACCATTGAGTGCAAGCATGAGTAGGATATAAATCACCATGAACATAAATATTGTTGAGGTTATGTTGATTTTCTTTCAACTACATGCGTGAACATGTGCCAAGTCAAGCCACTTAAATCATTCAAAGGAGGATACCATCCTATCATACCACATCACAACCATTTTAATTTGCATGTTGGCACACAAGATAAACCATTATAAACTCCTAGCTAATTAAGCATGGCATGAGTAACTATAATCTCTAATTGTCATTGCAAACATGTTTCATTACAAGGTAGGAGAGCGCGCCCTAGGCAGGCACCCTTGTGGACAGCTGCTGGCTCCCCTCCGGTTGATTCTTTCGCCAATATTTTTTATTTAGTCCAAAAATATTCTTCGTGAATTTTCAGGTCATTCCGAGAACTTCTTTTTCTGCACAAAAATAACACCAAGGCAATTCTGTTGAAAACAGCGTCGGTCCGGGTTAGTTCCATTCAAATCATGCAAATTAGAGTCTAAAACAAGGGCAAAAGAGTTTGGAAAAGTAGATATGATGGAGACATATCATACATCCAGCCATACTGTACTGGACATCTAAGTAGTGCCTCATCAGGTAGATGAACAGCCAAATGCACCATCACATCAAAGAAGGCTGGAAGATGTATCTTCTCAAGGTCGCATTGTATAGTTGGTATCTTGTCTCTAAGACGCTCCAAAGCATCTATCCTGATATTTCTACTGCAGAGTTCCCTGAAGAATTGTCCCAACTCAACACCTGCTCTGTATAAGTCAGGGCGGCCCAATCCTCTAAGGATAACAGGTAAAACCCTTTGAAGTAGGACGTGGCAGTCATGAGTTTTCAACCCTTGTACCTTGTTTCCATCTGCACCGACTCTCCTTTCAGGGTTGGAAGCAAATCCATGTGGGAATCTCACACATGTCAGGACCTTGCAGAATTCTTTTCTTTTTACCTTGTTCGAGATGTACACATCTAGTGCCATATCCCGTGGTTTACCTTCATATTCCACCTGCAAATCCTTGCTGATACCCAAGTGTGTCAAATCAATCCTATATTTTAAGGTATCTTTCATCTTGCCTTCAATATTAAGAAGTGTGCTGATAATGCTGTCACATATATTTTTCTCGATGTGCAGCACATCAAGATTATGCCGCAAATCCAAATCTTTCCAATACTCCAAGTCCCACAAAGTGGACCTACGGGTAAACAATAATCTCTCTTCTGCCCTGCCACGCTTCCTTTTGCCGCTACCATTATCAGGAGGGTTTCTTGGTGTAATATATGTCTGACCTTCTCTAGTTCCACTTGAAACTCATCGATGGTGAGCCTCTTTGGCGCATCACAGTTTTCATGCTTTGCATTGAACACATGTCTTCTGTATTTTGTAGGACACGACTTGTCCTTGGCAAGGAAACGACGGTGTCCAATGTAACATATCTTGCTAAGTATTGCGTATGACATCGAATTCTTGTCACAACGAACACATGCATTGTAACCATGTGTCGTTCGCCCTGACATAGTGCCCAAAGCCGGATAATCATGGATGCACCAAATTATAATAACACGTAGAAAGAAATCAGCTGGTGGGCTGCTATATAGGTCTCAAGTGAGAACATCCCTCCATAGTTGTTGAAGTTCCTCCACAAGAGGCTCCATGAATAAATCAAAATCCTTCCCAGTACTTTTTGGACCTGGGATGAGCAAGGCCATCATGTAGTTTGATTCTTTGGTGCAGACATTTGGTGGCATGTTGTAAGGTATAACAAACACTGGCCACATGCTATATGTGGCACTCTCGTGGCCAAATGGATTAAATCCATCTGAAGCTAAGCCAAGTCTAACGTTTCTCGGGTCAGCAACAAACTTTTTATGTTTCTGACTGAAGCTTTTCGGGTCACTACCATGAGATGGTTGACTCATTACATTCTGATCTCTATACTCCTCGTTCCTAGAATGCCACAGTACATCCTCTCTTGTTTCAGCATCATGAAACAACGTCTGCAATCTTGGAATAACCGGAAAATGTCTCAAAACATTATGAGGAATCCTCTTCACAGCATCACCATCTTTCCATCTTGATGATTTGCATTTTGGGCATTCACTTAAGTTGGCATAATCCTTCCGAAATAGAACACAATTATTCTTACAAACATGGATCATATCATATCCAATTCCAACTGCACGAAGGAAATTCTTCATTTTACTGTAGGTGTGTGGCAGCTCAGACGCATCTGGGAAAGATTTGCGGAAAGCAGCCAACATCGCATCGAATGATTTGTTGGTCATCCACTCAGATGTCTTCACGTGAAGAAAGGTGACCATAGCTGAGAATACTGACAGCTTATTTCCCGAGGTGACAACGACGTTGCATTGTTCAAACATGCGAGCCCACCGTTTTTCTTATGCAAGTGAAAGTTCATGAAATGCGCGAGCATTTCATAGTTGTTTCAATATTGGTCAAACTCACTAGCTCCGACACCACCACCTCCTCCTCCTCTTCCACCTGAGCATCAGCAGATCAACATGGTGATCTGCTGCTTCCACATAGTCAGTAACATTGACGTTCACAACTTCACCATGATGAACCCACCTAGTATATGTGACCGACATCCCATACAAGTGTAGATGATTTTGCACGGTTGACTGGGGTCTTGTAACTAAATTCATACAACTGCTACACGGGCAAAGCACATCTGATTTTGAACCACCGTACTCAGCTCTGATAAAGTTCATGAAGTTTTAAACCCCTCGAAATATGCAGCGAAGAATCTTTGAGCAGAAGTTATCCAAGTCTCGTCCATCTATTAGACATACAAATTAGTTCTTCTACTAGATATTACAGGAAAACCATATATGCTTTTTTATGAAGTCCAGAAAAAATACCTAGGTCGATGTGTAAAGCTATTGCAAGATATTTGGACAAGCAGATCTAAGTAACTAAATATATGTAAATCTAATCCAGTAAACGGATTTGAGCGCTAAAATATGGAAGGCTATTTCAGCAGTTAATGAGGCGGAGCACACAGCCATCGAAGGCCATCTCAGCAACAAAGATCGAGTATAAATCGTGTCGAGCTATTTCACCTAACATATTGGCTACTAGACCATGGCAATCTACTTCACAATAAATATATGGAAGGATATTTTAGCAACTAATCGGGTGTGGCATGCCATCTCAGCTAAGTATATCGAGTGCAGAACAGGGCAAGGAAGCTTCTTAAGTAGAGATATTGACTGTAAACTATTTCGGCAAACAGTGAGATTAACAGCGTCTATCAGCTAACATTCAACGCTACTCCGATATGCACGGGGCCTCAGTATAGAATGCGCATACCGCGGGAGAAGTTGACCGCCGTGCGTCTCCACAAGAACGTCGCCAGCGGTGCTGGCGCGGCTAGAGGACGACAGTCTACGAGAGCGTACTGTGGGAGCAAGACGACCGCCGTGCGTCCCCTCGATGAACCGCTGTGCCGATGTATCGGCGCGGCGGCGAGGGTGGCTTTGGCGGAGCGAATGGACTTGAGGGGGGCGGTGGGAGGGGGTTTAGGGAATATTATCGGCTACTTGGCCGAAGGGCAGTTGAATTTGGGATTTGGGGGGAATTTTCGCGCGGTGGGTGGGGGAGTTTGGCGCATGGTCAGTTTCTCCAAATGTGGTCCCACGTGTCAGTGAAGAGGCAAGCTAAAGCGTGTTTCGTTTGCGTGAGCCGTGTGCAGGGACGACCGTATGAGGGGTGCAATGCGACCGCGACAAGCGGAGGAGTTTGGCGCATGGTTAGTTTCTCCAGATGAGGTCCCATGTGTCAGTGAAGAGGCAAGCCGAAGCGCGTTCCGTTTGCGCGAGTCGTGTGCAGGACCGACCGTGTGAGGGGTGCAATGCGACCGCGACAAGCGTGCTGTGACTGTACCGCCTTTTTCCTTTTAAACTTGGTGCTTCGCATGATCCATCGATACTACTAGTAGTAATCCGGTAATCCCGACTAAAATGGTGTGGTTGGGTCTTTTCCCGTGCGATATGCTGGGAGGTTTGCTTAGTTGGTTTTTTTAGGACGAGTAAAGTTACACCTACGTAATCCCAGTTACGTAATTAACGTAAGTGAAACATGGGGGCTGTTGATAGGAGATTGGGGGGAGGGAGGGGCCCACCACTACGAAAATCAGGGGGAGAGAGAGGCAATTTACGTTAACCCTTTCGTATGTTTCCGTAGATGTAGAAAGATGTGAAATGCGTGAATGTGTGGTGGACGTACTATTGGAGTGCCTAAGATAAATTGTGTATGTAGACCCTATGTGTTTATTTACTTCGCATGTTAGCTTTGTCTCGGGTCAAACCTTCTAAGTTTATACACACAAAACGAATTATCATTCCATATAATTTCATACAATATATCTTACTATTATTGTGAAAGTTCATATACACCGGTCGAGATTCATGCAAACACGACAGATTTTCATTACATTTCAAACTTTTATAGGATAGAAAAATAAAAGAAACCCGAGCCTAAACCTATTCTATGGTGGCGACCGACGTCCTCCATCTGTTGTCTCCATGTATGGGGGTGGGGCTCAATACCCGTGAAGTGAAGGTGCAGTCTCCGACGAGGAAGAGTAGAACACTTGCCTACTCATCCTCGGAGTCAGAGGATTCCCCAACATCGGCGGTGCCGGTGGACGTGAGGTCAATGATGACAGACGTGGACGGTCCATTGCTTCACCTTCCACATGCGCCACCGAACATTGGACGGCGACAAGTAGGACGCGCGGGATGGTGCTCCCGTCATCGGCCGCCAACGTGGCCACCGCTTGTGCGGTCGCGTCCGCGTCCGGCTACGCCATTATTGCATTGCGAGTGGCGACTTGAGCGAGGGTGGCGACCTCGAGCTTCTTCCCCGAAGACAAGCTCTCCCGCAAAGCATTCACACTCGCAGTCATGGTGGTTGTGGTGCCAGTTAGGAGGATGCGCAGAGTTTAGCTGGGCATTGCGCTTTAAGTAACGCATTCCGGTGAGGCCAAGCGTCCGGGTGCATCATTAAGTCACTGGAGTTGGTTCCTTGGGCACTGAGCCTGCTTAATGACGACATACAGATGGACGGCATGAATGTAGGAAGCTGGCGCCTGCTGGGAACGCACGCGCGGGATAGCGTGAGGGACGAGGGTTTTTGCTGTGCCAGGGTAGTCAGATGCGGTCGTGGCAACGTTGGAGATGCTCTTTGCTCACATGCGATCCCCACATGTCATTGAAAAAGCAAGATGACTCGACATGGTCTCAGGTCCTGGGGATGCAGTTGGCCGCGCTAGAACACTCCACTGATGCGTCGCGGCGCGCACGGACTTCTGTGCCCCGTGCATCCTGGACGAGCCAGGTGTTGATCTGCTGGTCGTGCCATAGCGGTAGAGCCACCCTCGGCACCCTGAAGCCGAGCGTGTCCAGCGACGATGAGCGTGTCGCTCACCGCGGTCGCCATGTCCAGAGGCGGTGCGGGAGCTGCGCCACGTTGCTGGCCCCCACGACCCACATGAATGGTTGCCGGTGGCGAGGAGGTCGTGGTCCAACTCCTCTATTGGACTAGTCTGCGCCACGCCATCCTGACAGGTGTGCCCCACATGTTAGTTTTCCTGTTTTCTCGGCCAAATTCGAGCGTCAGTGCTCCGCATTACACATTAGGCGCAGAACATGTAGTTTTTGTGCCCTGGTTCAATGTGGTACAGTACCAAGTTGTTACCCTAGCCCCAAGTGTGGTGGTTTTGTGTACATTACCACCCTTTTCCTTTTCAACTCATGAAGCGTAACAATTGATTAAGTAGTCAGATGGTGTGCTAATTTAGGTGTCCGATTGTTTGACGGAATAATTGGGGTGTGCCCGGTCCGTGCCCGCATTTAGGGGTCCAACTTACCATGTTCCGGCAGTAGTAACTATACTAGTCCCTGCATACTCCATCTGTTTTTATTTACTCCGCATTTTATCTTTACTCAAATTCAAACTTTGTAAACTTTGACAAAGTTTATAGACAGAAATAATAACATATACAATAACAAATCAATACCATTAGATTCATTATTGAATATACTTTCACATCATATATATTTGCTATTGTAAATGTTCATTTTTTATAAATTTGGTCAAATTTTATGAAATTTGCCATCAGTCAAACCTAATATGCAGAGTAAATAAAAACGGAGGGAGTATCTTACTCCGTGACCAAGATGGAAGGGAAAACGAGACAACTTAATGTTTATTTGAGTCGTTCAAGTATAATCATGTGTCATTTCTTATTTCTCCTTCCTCTCCAACCCTCTTCTCCATTGATCATGCTGCCCTCCGGTCGAGTCCATCCACCCACATGCCTCATTTGAACATTTCGCCGAGTGTCATTCACATGTGGGCCTAGACCATGCTTGTATTTCCAATGTTGTAATTTGTCCGACATGCATAAAAACAAACTGTTCATTTAAAGTTTCCCTTTGCCTCCACTACGTGCCGCTTCCCATCTTAGTTTTGATATCCCATTCGGTTCATGCCCCGACACATCTTGACGAGATTGATTGATGTTGAGAGATCAAGTGCGTGTTGTGCAAGGAGATAAAGGTTTTGTGTGTTTCTATGATAGAAATGACTGGGGGGTCCGTGTGTGTGCGTCGGTCATGTACCATCTAGCTAGATCGATTCAAAGAGGACCAGGGTGGGTCCGAAGATCGACCGATCTAGAGAGGGGCGGAGAGGATGAATGTATGCTTAAAAAAGATAGATGAACGGCTTGGTTACAATTAATGCATGGTAGAGTGACCTAGGCGTGTGTCGTAGAGCAACCTGACGATGAGCGGGATACAATCCCGATACCTCGAGAGATCAATTAGGTTTGACAAACACAAAGAGGAAGAGAGGTGGTATGTGTGTGTGCGAGCGAGAGAGAGAGAGAGAGAGAGAGAGAGAGGGAGAGAGGGAGGGACGGAGGGAGGGACGGAGGGAGAGAGAGAGACCCCGACATGAAACCGAGAGAGAACGAGTGGGTGCATGTGTGATACCTAAGGCGGATTCAAAATTTTGAACCGGTGATCATAGCATCAGCAAATCATATATAAAGGGTATTCAATGTTCATTTCACTTTTGAACGTACAATATACTCCCTCCGATCCTTTCTAGTTTACATATAAGATTTATGCGTAGTCAAAGTATTTCTACTTTGATCAAACTTGCAGAAAAAGGTATCAACATTCAACAACGCCCAATCAATATTCTTAGATTCGTACGTACTCCTAGATTTGTATTCAAACAGAAATGGTTTCCAATTTGTTTTCAAACGTGTGAATGCTTGTTCTCGTGCATGCTCTTCCTACTAGGATTTTGCCACGTCTAGCCAGTCCAATAGTAAATTTTTTTAAGTTCCCTGTCCAATAGTAGTAGAAGTAGTAGTACTAGTGGAGTACTGACAACATCTGCAGTAGAGTATGCGGTGATCACAGTACTAGTAGTATACCACTCCCTCCGTTTTTATTTACCCCGCATATTATAGTTGACCGAAGTCAAACTTTGAATGTTTGACCAAATTTATAGAAAATAATATAAATATTTAGCATAACAAATCTATATAACGTGGAAGTACATTCAACAACGAATCTAATGGTATTGATTTGTTATTATGTATGTTAATATTTTTGTCTATAAACTTTGTCAAAGTTTGTAAACCTTGACTTTGACCAAAACTAATATGCGGAGTAAATAAAAACAGAGGGAATACTAGTAACACTTGGCCGACCTCTCTCTCTTCTAGTAGTATAAATGACGCGGGCGGGGGAGGGGGAGGGACGTCGGTTTGCTCTCAACTGTAGTCCCACAAGCGAGCGAAAACGCAAGACGAAGCACGTTCCATTTGGTGAGCAACGTGGAGGGTCCAACATGCCGGGGTGCAACGCGAACACGACAAGAGTGATGTACACTGTCTGTTCCTTATGAACTTGCATACTCCGAGTACTCCTTTTTTTAACACAGTACAGACGCAATCGCTCATACATGCGCGCATACACTCACCCCTATGAACGCACACACGCACATGCTACCCCTATGAGAACCTTCGAGTGACTGAGTCGTCATACCTCTATCTCTACTCTTATCCCTACTCTCGGTGATGATGGTGTGCCTGCCATCCTGTAATATAGACCATGCGATCTATATTTGACGGATAGAAAGAAAACTATGGCAATTTTGCAAAAGGATACCCGCACCTCTATTGTTCATCCTTATCTCCCATAACTTCATTGTTGAGTAATTAAAAAAGGAAGCCTCTAGAACAATCTGGCATGGTGGTTGCTACCAGCGCCGTCAATCCCCATGCCTCCGCTAAGTCCAACGACCAATCACCACCGCGCCCCACTCCTCCTCACCTTATCTCGCATCTTTCTTGAGATATCATTTTTCGATTAAATTCTCGATATACCATTTTTTGATGAAATTCTTGAGATGTCATAAAAAATGCATCCTGATGTTCCATGCAATGCATGGGCATCTTGCTAGTCATCTTGAGATTTACGAAGTCACCTCCTCGTCATCGACAGGAATGGTGGGGAGGTCTGGACGTCTGCCACATGAAACTCCGAAATTTTGGTCCCATCCCACCCCATAACTCTCCAGGCTCTAGCCGTCGGGCTTTGCAAACTCCGCACAGTCAAATCCGATTGACTGGTCGTCATCGGAACCACTATTCACACCAGAACCTTTGCTGCTCGGCCTACACCAGCTACTTGCCGGCCGGTCACCACTGCCCCAAAACCACACATCCTCTCCAGCCCATTCCCCACCTTTAGATCCCCTAGCCCGCATTAGTCGTCCCCTAGTTCGCCGGAAAGCCATGGTGCGCCGCAAGATCATGTACTACAAGATGCTGATGCCGGAGCGCCGCGCAGAAATCGCGTTGGCGGTCGCCACAAACCTCCACTCCCAAGCTCGCTTTGCGGCAGGCCAGTCCCCGAGTTCTCTGGAGCCAAGCTCCGAGGAGGAGGAAGTCGATCCAATGTTCATGGCGGAGGTCGTGCCGCAGAAGGCCCTCGATGCGTATGAAACGATGGACATCGACTTCATGCCGGCGTCCAGGTTCCCTATGGTGCAGGCGGACCAACGGTTCAATCTGGCGATCCTAAAGGAGGACCGACAGGCGGAGGCTCAACTCGACGCGGAGCGTGTGGATACCGCTGCCAAGGTTGTCAGAATCGTGATTCTGTTATACGATTCTACGACTTTATAATCCAAACTAACCCCTCTGATTCTATGATTTTAGTTCATAGAATTTACGTTTTTATGATCTTGATAGTGAAGATTCTACGATTTGCGATCCTACCATCAGAGCTCTGATCCGATTCAAAATCGTGATTCTGATAACCTTGGCCGCTGCCATCGAGGCCCTCCTGTAGGAAAAACCGTATGTCATGGATGTGAACTGGGCGGCGGAGGCTCAACTCGACACGGAGCATGCGGATGCCGCTGCCATCGAGGCCCTCCTGCAGGCGAAACTGGACGTCCTAGACTTGAACTGGGCGGCAGAGGCTCAACTCGATGCGAAGCGCGCAGATGCCGCTGCCATCGAGGCCCTCGTGCAGGAGGAACCGAACATCATGGACGTGAACCGGCGGTGCTTTCGTCCATGCAGAGCGCCAGCATGCTCCGCGTGAACGAGTAGCTGGAGGCCGAGGACAACCACGGCGCGAAGACACATGTCAGCAGCTACGACAGCCAAAGATGACGAGGCTCTCTCGTTCCGCGAGAAGTGATATTTTTCTTTATGTTGTTATTTTAGGGATCTTTTGTTGTGTAAAAACATATATATATGCATGTCGCCTTACTTCCATCATTTGGGTCATTCGACCATTTCAGGCGGTTGGATGAATATCCTACCTCTCCTAACCCTTCTTCTTCCTCACCTCAGACCACTGCACGGGCTGCACGGATCTTCCCCAACATGCAGTTCGATAAACATACTGTATGAACGAAAATTATGTGTCAGTGGTAAGATGGTTGAGTTTGGTTTGATCACAATTGGTAGCACGTGTTAGCGAGGGTGCGTTCCCTTGGTTGGGTTTGCGGCGTGCATGAGCAACTGTGTGAGGGTGCGGTGCGACCGTGACAGCCATGCGCAAGTGTACCTCCTTTTTATTTTGAAAAACTTTAGGCAAGCTTGGCAAAAATGTGTGGCGAAGTATGGCAATGCAAGGCCTAGACCCCAACGGGATATAAGTACGTACATACTACTTGTGTTAAAAAAGAAAGGCGGTGTTTTCCTCCGTGGGATTGATCGATACAAATCCTCGTTTGACATGTGAATTAATGCCTATTTTTCTCCAATGCCCAAACAGCTAACCATCCCACTCCTCATTGCTTGATTAATGCAGTGGCATGCAAACCAACCTTCTCACTTCTGTATGCACGCAAGGGTATATTAACGTCCTTGGTTGCTAGTATGAGGCAAACTCCATCAATTATACCTCGATTAGTGTTAGTGGCCTTCTGCAAATTGTAATTTTGATGCTGGCCTTGTATACAAAAAATGGAGGTAGTAACTATTTGACTTCCTTCCCCATTGCAGTGACATCGACGATATCTTGAACGTTGTGGCTTTCGCGAAGTGCATTCGATGGAGCACACCATTGAGGGAGACCACAGTAAGTTGTTCGCAAGTGCCGCCTGCAAGCCGATACAACCGCCTTCTTTTCATCCAGGAAGTCCATTGAACCAAAGGAGGCGTAAATGCACCAATACTACACAATAGCGTCGTCCGTCCAGCTTAGTGCGGTAAGGGGGTTTCTCAAAGAAGACGATGGAGAAGCGAAGTCAGCGAAAGTGAAATGATGGTTGCTTCGTCCGTGCTTTGTGATTTGATGCCTCACTGCTTTGTGATTTGTGATAGAAGGGACAGGGCAGTAGACTCTGTGCTCTATATTGTACATGCGTCCAAGCATGGGAGGAAGAGGAGAGAGGTTGCATGTTTTTATTACTTCAATCAATCAATTATGGAGCTTTGGTTCCATCTTTTTGGCTTTAGCAGCACCCTCCACAATGGTTCCCATTGATGCCAAAAGCTATTTTCACATTTGGCTACACATTGTGGATGCCCTTAACCGTACCACTTGGTTTTGCTCCTGTGTGCTATCTATACAAATCTCGATCATATTGATGTAAAAACTTATAGTATCAAGATTAGTAAAAAGGAGGTGATTTTGCCGCGCAGAAGGCGGGGGAGGTTTCTTATTTTTAGAGGACTTTAGCCTGGCGGTTTGCTAACATGCGGTCCCACGTGCCAGTGCTTTACTAAGCCGATCTGTGTCCCACATGAGGCAGAACAAAGGCAGAAGCAACATGTGGTTAACTTGAAGAAGATGAGGGAGAGGCGGATTCAGCAATGATTGAAAAGATGGTTGCTTCGTCCCTCCAACTTCTTTTTTTAGTATTACTTCGTACCTCCAACTTAACTACGGGAAAGGTGCAGCTTTCTGATTTAACGCCTCATTGCTCATTACTATGCCGGCGCCATGACTAGGGTGCTTCACCCCTACTGCTTTGCACTGTTATTTTGGTATGGCACACGGACCTGGTTGCTTGATGTCCCACATGTCGGCAACAGGGACTAGAACATTTATGAAAGCGAGCGCTCCACTGTTACGATGGAGGAGTACACGACACGTGGCCCAGTGAACTGTTACTTATACTGTAGTACTACTATAGTTTTGTTGTTTCACACGATCCATCGATACAAACCCGATTAAACAGGCAAGGGCGGGATTTTTCCCGCGCGGTTGATGATACTCGCCATACATTTCTAAGGCAATTTTAATGTATGCAAACTGAATAATTAAGTAACAATATGAGAACTAGTAAAACTAAAAACACATATGATTTGTTGTGTTAGGGTGTAGTAGTAGTGATGTATTGCATAGTTGTTAGATGTAACATGCGAGAACGTGTAGAGATGTACTTTTGGAGGGCCTACAGAGAGAAATTGGGCACAAAGTGAATTCAAATATTTGTATTTGTCTTCATAGCATTTGTAACTCATATCTACAGTTTGTACAGTAGACGCGAATGCTTGTTCGCTCTTACGAAACCAGTACAACAACAATGGGGTGGCATGCGCCAATTTAGGCATTGGCACGTTGGCCTACTCGGCTCCACAGAGAGAGCAAGAGAAGAGATAAATACACTGACGGCCAGTGTATTTCAAGCAAAAAGCGTAATACGGTCACCGGACTTTAGAATACGCTCATTACAGTCACTATATATGTTTTACGGTGATTATACGGTCACTTGCTCACCGTTCAGCATTGGATTGCACTTCGTTGACTGGTCAAATAGTCTGTGTGGCACTGTGTTTACTGGTTAAATTGACCACGTTCCTTGTGGGTCCCACCTGTCAGTTCGCATAGGAAAAAGGTAAGATAAACACAAATTTACGCAGACGCAACAAGACTTCAACCCATGCGCGGGAACCACCTGGTTTTGTATGTGTCTGTTAGGGCCTGATGTGTGCGCATGCACGTGTAGGTTGAGCACTTGAGCATAAGTGTGTGTGTTGGTCGTGTGGTGTGTGCATGCATGCGTGTGTGCGTGTGAGTGTTGCGTGTGTGTGTGTGGTTGTGTGTATACGTGTGAGTGTTGCGCGCATGCAGTTCATGTGCATGCGTGTGTGTGTGTGTATAATCACCACACCAGCTTTTGTTTGTTAAAAAAGATGGATCAACATACCAATACAAGGCCACCTTGTCCGCTGTGCCCGCAGTCATGACTTCAAACCACCGTCCAATATTTTTTTATCGTTTGTTTTCATTCTTATACACACCGACAGGTGGGCCCAATGGTAGTGGGATAATGTGATGCAACACTAGAGGTGCCACCTGGAGCATTTAACTGGTCAACTAGTCGTGTCTTGAGCAAATACAGAGTTGTATGGTGAGCCCGTGACTGTATAACAACCACAAAACGTAAATGGTGACCGTAATGAGTGGATTCTAAAGTCCAATGTACGTATTGTGCTTTTGCTTCAAATACAATGATCGTCATTGTATATATCACAGAGAAAGATGAAACATGCGTGAATGTGCTAGGGGCATACTTTTAGAGGACCTGGAGATAGTTTGTGTACGTACGTGAAAGGGGCGTAGAGGGGGGGGTGCGATGGAGAGAGAGATGCTCTTCGTTTATCTTTATTATGACTAACTTTATATATAGTATAAAAATATAAAAATTAACAGTGCGGAATAAATATCATTGGGTGCACCATGCAATGCAAATTAATGTTCATACTCCTCCATATAACTTTGTAATGTTGTATATATGTAGAAATTCTAAAATAATTTTTTGGCCACACTTTGTGTGGTTTTATTTAAAAGGAATGTTGCATGCAAAATAAACGTGAAGAGAGGGCTTTTTAGATCAATGGGGGACGTGATGTAACATGTGTGAATGTGTAGTTGACATATTTGGCAAGGCCTAGAGAGGGTATGCGTACGTATTACGTATTCGAGAGAGGCATGGTTAGAGGGGCCGACGGGGGGGGGGGGGCGTGGGAGAGATAGTACGGGAAATGAGAGTGGTCTAGAGAGAGAGACACGAATAGGATGTCACAGCGGGAGATGCCCTTGAGTGTGTATGTGCAAGGGGGGAGGGGATAGAGGCATGAGGAGAAATTTTTTTGTGTGTTGTCTGTGTTGGTATGTGTGGGTGTGAGAAGATAACGAGACCTAGGTGTAGATGGTGTGTCATCGCGTGAGGTCCGGTGGGCCGAGGTGAGACCCTTGGTTCGGTTCCGTCCTACGCCACATTGGTCGGCCCATGACGCATTCAGGGAGACCCATGGGGGACTAGTCTTACAAGACAAAGATATCAGAGTCGTGAAGGACTCTGTGTCCACTGACAAAGCCAGCTAGGATTTATAACCCTAGGTCCTCGGACCAAGGTAACCCCTTATCTCTGATATTACCATTCATCCAACCTAACTTTAAGGGGCATCCTACATAATGCCCTGCTGGAATCATATTCATCAATTAGGAAGAGAGGTGGAGACAATGCGTGCGAGACAGGCCTAAAGATAATGTGCGTGCGGGAGACACATACAAATGTCTATGTATAGAGAAAGGGTCGATGGGGATTGTGCATGCGTATGCGTGTGAGAGGAAGAGTGCTTGTGATAAGGTTAGTGAAAACAGTTGTAAATGGCTGTGAGAGGGAGGGAGGGTGATATCGAGAGCATGTGTGCGAGAAAGACACCTCGGAAGAGAGTGCGTGAACATGTGTGAGAGATCACCGATGGATATACACCGTGTGCGCGTATGTGTGAGAGAGAAAGTTAGCGCGTGTGTGAGGAGGGGCCTATGAAGAGTGAAAGTACACGTAAAATACTAATGTGCACATTGATTAAAAATATAAATTGTATCCAAATATTAGGGTGGGATCATGATATTTGCAATTCGCGTAAGGAACGGTCATTGATCCATCAGACATCTATATTCTATCAAATTTGAGCATGTCTATGTTATTATTCGACTTTATTGATCCATAGAGTCGATATTTTGAACTCCAGACAATGCATCGCTTTAGCAATTTGAATATAAACGTGAGTATAGTTCATGTTGTGTGTGTAAAGCACATTATACATACAAAAGTTACACAATGAACATTATAAATAGCTAGCTATGAACTAGCATACATTTGAATTCAACTTAAGGTGGTTTAAAAAATTCGAATTCAACATAAAGTCCATTCAATTATTTGAATTAAAGATCATGGCATTTGTAAATCATACGTAAATTATGGGGCACCAATCTTTGCTCTGCTTTTGTACATAATAGCATATATAGTCGTGTACAAAATAGATTCCAGTTTACCTCCTCCATTCCAAAATAATCGTAGTTATAGGATTTTCAAGTATCAAAATTTCAAAAAGAAGCACATAATTTAATGAGGTTTTCAAACATACAAGGTCAAATTTAACATTGTCTATTTAGGTCAATCCTCAAAGTTCAAGAGTACTCTAAACGTGAATGCTTCTGTTTCAAAATTTCAAATGAAGCTCCAAAAGAGCCTCTACTCGCACGAAACCGTGTGAGACCAATGTTTGGTAGAAGGAAATTACTTCTCTAACTCCGATCCATGAAGCCTACTGGCCCGACGTCTATAGGTCTAAACCGGGGTAGGTTTGTAACTCCATCTAGACGCCACGCAACCACCTCCGAAAAACATTCATACACTGTGGTCGCCTAAACACACGTTCGCTCGGCCGAAATCGCTCCCTCCCACTATTTGGGACACCTGGGATTACCGTCCTACTCCCGACCCGCAGTAGGTCCAAAATTTAAGAGGGGGGCGCCAAGTTTGTACTTTCCCCAAATTTCAAACAAGCGCATCCCATCCATTCAAAAACAAAAAAACAAAAGCAAGCGCGTCCCGGACCGAAACATGCTTCCCCCCTTAGCTCCCCCCGCCCCCGTCTGATTCCCCATTCGTACTCCGTGGGCGCCAAAACTACCTCTCCACCAGCCGCAAAACCCCGACGTCCTCCGTCCGCCACCCCATTGATGACCCACAAGTAAGAGTGTCGAACCCAACGAGGAGCAGAAGAAGATGAGAAGTGGTTTTCAGCAAGGTAATGTCTGCACGTGCTAAAATTGTAAGTAACAGAGTAGTTTGATAGCAAGATAATTTGTAACAAGTAAGTAACGATAATAGTAGCAAAAGTGCAGCAACGTAGCCCAATCATTTTGAGGCAAAGGACAGGCCAAAACGGTCTCTTATAGTAAGCAAAGCGTTCTTGAGGGTACACGGGAATTTCATCTAGTCACTTTCATCATGTTGATCGATTCATGTTCGCTACTTTGATAATTTGATATGTGGGTGGACTGGTGCTTAGGTGTTGTTCTTACTTGAACAAACCTCCTACTTATGATTGACCTTCTCGCAAGCATCCGCAACTACGAGAAAAGCATTAAGAATAAATTCTAACAATAGCATTAAACTTTTGGATCCAATCGGTCCCTTACGGAATAGCGCATAAACTGGGGTTTAAGCTTCTGTCACTCTCGCAACCCATCATATAATAACTACTCCACAATGCATTCCCTTAGGCCAAAATATGGTGAAGTGTCATGTAGTCGACATTCACATGACACCACTAAGGGAATCACAACATACATACTATCAAAATATCGAACACATATCAAGTTCATATGATTACTCGCAACATGATTTCTCCCGTGACCTCAAGAAAAAAAGTAACTACTCACAAATAATAATCATGCTCAAGATCATAGGGGTATTAAATAGCATATTGGATCTGTACATATAATCTTCCACCTAATAAACCATATAGTAATCAACTACAAGATGTAATCAACACTACTAATCACCCACAAGCATCAATCTATAGTTCCCGTAACAAGATTGAACACAAGAGATGAACTAGGGTTTGACATGAGATGATGTTGTTGAAGATGTTGATGGAGTTTGCCCTCCCCAAGATGGGAGAGTTGTTGGTGATGACGATGACGATGATTTCCCCCTTCGGGGGGGGGGGGGGAGTTCCCCCGGCGGAATCGCTCCACCAGAGGGCAAAAGTGCTCCTGCCCAAGTTCCGCCTCGAGACGATGGTGCTCCGTCCCGAAAGTTCTATCCTTATTTTTCTAGGTCAAAATGACCTATATACCAAAAGATGGGCACCGGAGGTGGGCCTGGGTGAGCACAACCCACCAGGATGGCCCCCTCTGGTACTTATTTGCTCCAATATTCTTCATATATTCCATAAAAATTCTCCGTAAAGTTTCAACTTGTTTGGAGTTGTGAAGAATAGGTAGCCTGACGTAGCTTTTCCAGGTCCATATTTCTAGTTGCCGGAATTCTACCTCTTTGTGTGTACCTTCCATATTATGAGAGAAAAGGCTTTAGAATTACTCCAAGAAGCATTATTATGCATAAAAACATCATAAATAACAGTAGGAAAACATGATGCAAAATGGACGTATCACCCATCCCGCCCATCAACCGCCGCCCTACTCCATCACGCCGGAGCCGATACCCCGACGTCGTCGTCCACCGCAACCGCAACCGCAACGCCCTCCGCGTCTAGTAGTTGAAGCCGAGGCTGAGTTACCTCCAGGACATCGACGTGCGCCGTACCCGAGCCAGTTCAACCACGCCATCCTGCGCCTCACCGCTGCCGCTCCAACGCCATCCACCGTCCACCGCATCGGAGCTATTCCCGCTACGCCGTCCTTCGCCACCTCGGATCTACTTCCCCTTCGCCGATAGATGGCCACCACAACATAGTCAACCATTTGGCCATGGGTTCGTCCAAGGCTCCACCCTCCTCCAAAACATCGGTTCCCTCGGTAAAAAGAAGAACATCGCCACTATATCAGGAGGACACAACACTGGCAATCAGAACTGGTACTCCTCTTCCCTTATTAGTGCAAATCTTACCTGTCTTCTTGCACAGTATTCATCCCACAGAAGACACTAGTTGACCGGTTCTTCCTACACCTTCTTCATGATATTAGATGTTCCTAGTAACTCATGATGCACAAGGTTTCTCCTCATATACTATTTCACCTTAGCTATAGGTCTGTCGCCCCCTGGATTTCAATTCCTTGTCAGTTGATTCCCAATTAAAGGAAGCATTCCCCAGCGTAACAGGCGCTAGTCCGCCTATTACGCCGGGGAAGCAGTGCCTCGGTGTTTATCTTAGGGGTGTGTGGGGCCTAGGAGCTGCTGGCTCCCAATCTGGAGGTCGGCCGGGCTTAAAGGGATGGTCGGGGGCGATGCCAAGCACGGTGGTGGTGTGAGGTCGAGGGGAGGGCTGGGCAGTGGAGGCAGGGGTCTGGGCTAGTGTTTGCTGGCGGTTCGAGAAAGATCGTCAGCAGTGACTAGCGGGAGGTAGATGAAGGTCATCTGACCGTTCCTTGTAGATCGGACGGTTCATAAAAAATTGACTGACCTATTTATTTTCAGTCGACTGTTATTTTGATAGGACCACATGTGGTGGTGTGCTCGAGGAGTACCTGCATTTGCCAGCCATCCCAGTGCTCATATATTACAAAATCATATGGAGTAGAATCTAATTTTGTTTGACATGCAATATTGTAGAGCTATCATATGTCTCATGTCATTTATTTTTCAGCCCCCTGGTATCTGTTACTTTTACAGTGCACTAGTTCTGAACACACTTCACCCATACTCTCACTATTGTTTTTTATGCATGGGTATTTCAGCCTCTGCCAAACTGTTGACAAAAGCACAGAATAAAAGAGAGAAGTCGCTCCAGCTTTCTTCACGGTCAGGCAAGACACGTCTTGGCACTTTAAAGGTTGCATGTTCAACAGATGGAGATGGTAAACGTAGCTCTGGAGTTGATGATCTTGCTCGCCATGAACCACGATCCCAGGTGCTTGCTTTAACTTCACGGTGTCATATGTGGTTGCATGTTGCATATGGTGTCTAGCTTGTATTCGAAAGGCTGAAGTCGGTCTTTACTAAGATAAGGAAATATATTTTTTAAATGAACCACCATCCCGGGAGCACCAGAAGCCAAATAGCTTGTCAGGGCACTGGCCGAGCCAGTGACAAGCCCAGCCTAGATAGGCATCACCTGCAAGCCAACTAAAAAGCCACGATGGTGGTGAAGTAGCCCGCCTCCCACCAGGCTGTCAGGTCCTCGATGATCATGATCACCACTCCAGCCGAGTCTCTAGCTTGTATTGCTTCCAATTTGGTTAGATTGCATCTGCTTAGCTTACACATTATACCTTTTAATATGACATGTCTTCCTATTTTTGGTACATACTACTACATCTGTCTATTAACCATGTTCTTACATCAAACTAATGTTCTTGTGTATCCCTCATCAATCACTTATGATAAGACAGTCAGGCCAATGGATTACTGTGAGAAAAGATCCTCTTTTAAAGAATGCAATGTCAGCCTCCCCACATGATTGTCAAGAAACATCAATGCTAGATGAAGATAGTCAACATAGCTCTGTAGTTGATCACCACATTTCCCCTACACCACTGTCGCAGGTGCTTGCTCTAACTTGGCAGCGTGATATGTGGTTGCATGTTGCATATAGTGTCTAGATTGTAATTCTTCCAATCTGGTTAAATTGCATGTGCTATTCTGCTTACTTTATACATTATACCTGCTAATGTGACATGCCTTCCTATTTTTGGTACATAGTACATATGTCTATTAAGAATGTCCTTACATAAAACTACTGTTTTTTGTATCCCTCATCAATCAATTATGAGGAGACACCTTTAGTATATGCAGAGTGATATTGCTTACATCTTTCATATGATTTATAGCATGCACTGCTTCTAATTAGTTGAAACGCCATTTATGATGGGACGCTTTTAACTTGGCAGTAATATTGGTTACATCTTTCATGTGGTGTCTAGCTTGCATTGCTTCTCATTTGTTGAAATGACTTCTGCTTACTTTACACAAATTGTTCTGAATATGCCATGCCGTCCTGTTTTTCGTACATATTCCATCCTCATACCATGTGTTTGCCTTCCATCAAAGTAGTGATTGTCAGTATCATGCATGAATGAGTTCTAAAGAGTGAATTTTATTGCTTTTTCTTGTCGGTTTACTTGACAATGAAAATCAATAAAGCGGAAGCATATTAGCAAGACAGTGGATAAAGGTGCTCCTTCCAAACAACTGAAATGAAGGGCCTCTACAAATTCTACTCCGTCATCCCCCCAGAAGATTTGCAAGAAAACACATGCATAGACACTCAACATAGCTGTGTTGATGATGAGCATGTGTCCCCTAGTCCACCATTGTCGTGGGAAACCACGGCCACCTATGGGACCAAGAGTCCCTTTCTGGTTCGGCGGGGGGCTGGCACGTTGCACAAAGAGCAGAGGATTGTGGAATAGCACAATAGAGATCACGAGGGCAATCTTTACCCCAGTTCAGGCCGCCGTGAGGCGTAAAACCCTACTCCTGCTTTGGTGGATTGATGGTGGAAAAATGGTGGTGAGCGCATCACACTTGCCCGGGAGGGTTACCTCGGGGCTAGAGCGGCTATGCGCGTATGAGTATGTGAGGGTGTGGATTAGCCACCCAAGAGACCAACCCTCTCTACGGTTGCCTTGGTCCTCCTTTTATAGATCAAGGGGTCACCACAGTGGCCAATCAGTCATTAGACACTGATTAGATAGCAAGCAGTGCTATCATACCTAACTCTACAGGCTGACAGGCCGCATTAAATGCGCCGCTCAACGTCACATCATAGCTCGCCCGGCAGGCCCTGCTGGGTTGTTTTGCTAGCTTCGTGCCTTCTTGCTTGACACGTCTCAGGACGGGTGTCGCTTGGAGGTATTTTCTGTAGGAAGTGCCTGCCATGCGGTGGATAGCAACCACTTAGTCACCTTGGGGCTTGACACCACACTGATTGACGACTTGGGTCGTGATGAGGTGGTGCGGTGGAGTGGTTCTGCCTCTGTAAGCCCCGGCAGGCCTGCCGGGATGGGCCAAAGGCTTGCTTCCGGAGGTAACCCCATCCTTGCTAGGCTCGCCTGCCTGGTAAGGGAGGTTTTCCCCCTAGTAGTATCTTGCTTCTCTTGCTAGTCTTGGTCTTCTAGGTCTTCATGTTGGTCCTTCGAAAAGCTAATCCCTTGTGCTTCAATCTGATCTTGGAGTTGTGATCTTATTCTCGTGCCTGTGCATAGTCTGGGCAACAGACCCAGGGTTTGTTGCAGTGATAGAAGCCCCCGGGCCTGGCCCGAACACGCTGTCGGGCGTCGTCGGGGTAGGCCCTAACAAGTGCACAGGTAAGGGCATGGAAGTGGCTGGCCCCTTGAGATCTTCTTTGCTTCTGTATTAACTTGAGGCCAGTTTCCGATTTTTCCGCGCGTCGTGCTGAGCGTTATGGGAAAAACCAGATTGTGGCCCGCGGATTGCCCACGCCCCACGATCACGCGCGCGAAAACCTCCATCCCACTTTCCCCTGCCTCGGGTGCTTCCTCCGCGTGTTCACCATGTGTTGGGTATGGTAGGCGGTGGATGCAGAGTGCATGGGGACGGGTGTCAGGGTAGAAAACTAGGCGTAGAGGATGGGCTCTGATTTCCCGAGCCATTGAAGGCGCATGGAGGCCCTATTGGAGGAGTAGGGCGGTTGCTTCCTGAGTGAGGGGCCAACCCCCCGCATCGTCCCTCTATAAAAGGGGGCAGGAACGGTGTGCTTTCCCACACACTTCCCTTCTCCCCTTTCCAACTTTCCTTGCTCACCATGGTGAAGGGCGTCGACGTGGTGGTGCTCCAGCGGCGGCGACGAGAGCTTCTGCATGACAGCATATCCCCCTCCTCCAGACAATGCGGCGGTGGAATCCACCATGAGAGGAGGAGGGAGGGGTGAGGTCGTGGTCGTCATGGCGCTCGAGGAGGAGGAGGACGGTGAGGCGCTCCGGCTGTGCCTCCGTCAAACGCTCCCCCTCCTTTGGAGGGCCATGTTGGGGCCCAACCTAGGGAGTTCTTCATTAGGTTGTACAAGCCTCTGCGCGGTCGCCTCCGCCTTCCTACTCCATTCGCAAGGGAGATAGAGCTTGAACAACCGCGAGCGTTGAGGCTGCACATGAGGGGCTGCGGGAATAGCAGCTTCCGAGTAGACGTAGACTTTCTCACCCCCCATGTTATGTACTTCCACCGAGGCTAGAAGACCTTTGCTCGTGCCCATAGCTTGTCGGTAGGTCACGTCCTCCATTTTAAGTTAATGGAGGACAATTTCCAATCCGTCAAAGTTTTTGGAAGCTCAGATGTTCGCTTAGGGTGCTGCGCGAAGAGCTCAACCGACGACGAAAGCTCCTCCTTAACCGATAGCGATGAGGAGGACAGTGACGATGATGATGACGGAGCCGACCGGGAGGGTGATGACTCTGACTCCGGTTGAGCTCCAGCCGCACCATCACCATCAGGAGGCTGCACCATCATCTGCACCTGCATCTCCTCCCCAGCAAGGTGATTTGTTGGGGAGTTGGATGCAGGGATGGGATGGTGTCGCCGGGTCCACCAGCAGCCTTCCAGCTGGACCCCGACAGGATTCCTCACGTGCTGCATCTCTGTTGGCCTTGCCACGCCCTGCTGGCCCTGGTGGTGGCGGTTAACGGGTTGTCTCCGCCATGCTCTTCATCGTCGCCTTTGTCGGTGCCCGCCCGCCCCCGACAGGGTCAGGCTGGGCTTCTGCCCAGGCATTCCTTTCGGCCTCTTTGCCTTCGACTACTGCGCCTAGGAGGAGAGGGACAAGAAAGGTTATTATGAGGCACTTGTCTTTTTTCAATCTTAAATCTGTAGGCGCTTGCCAAGTTTTAGTTCAAATAATGTAATCTCTTGAATCCATGTTTGTGCCCTGTAAGGTATGTACTTGTTTAATCAGCATATTAATGAAAAAGATGAACCTTGTCGGGGACTCGCTCACGTATATGTCCATGTAGAGGTGGAATGCCTATATATTTTAAATAAACGAGTTTCCCCAGGCAGGCTATCCTGCCGGTACCCTCTTTTTTGTTGCCGGGAAGTTGAGACTGTCGGGCACAAATTGTGATGAGGGACCAGCCACCGCCAATCTTCTTTTCATCAAAGGCCACTGCGACCATCCCGACCGAAGCAACGTTCGAGTCAAGGGATGGGAGCACCCAAGTTTCAAAAAGCGGCGAGGTTTTCTTATGCACAAGTCTTTGCTTACAGAACACATATGGACAAGAGATAGAACTTACCTGTTTGGCTTGCCGGAGATCACAATGTAGGCTTCATACTTCCAGCTTCCCTTAGAGGCCAAGCTCTCGGCAGGAACCTTTAGTTTTATGCAGATGGAAATGATGCCAGTTGCGATCTTATCTACATGAACACGTGATGCTCATGAAATGCTTATGCATGCATGCAACTTGTCGGGGGGCCCCAGCGCTTCATTTATTTCACTATTGTTCAGGGTCTGCACCTGACTTTGTACAAGAGGTTACATGCAACTGAGGCAAGGCTTGTACAAAAGGGTGGCTGCCGGGCAGGGCCCGACAGTCGCGCCTTACATGTAGAACTTGTGTAGATGCTCAATAATACATGAGTTTTGCAATTGAATGCCATCACCGGTCGCCAGACGGACTGCGCCAGGTCTGGTGACTCATACTACCCGATAAGGGCCTTCCCACTTTGGCGTCAACTTGTTCGCACCCTTGGTGAACTGAACGCGCCTAAGGACATGGTCGCCTTCCTCAAAACACCGGGCATGAACTCTGCGGCTGTGATAACAACACAGGGCTTGCTGGTAGCGTGCAGCACGCGTAGCAGCCTGGAGACGGTTCTCCTCGAGAAGCATGGCGTCGTCAGGCCGATGTTGATCTTGCGCTACTTCATCGTAGGCAAGCACTCAAGGTGACCCGTAAATGAGTTCCGTGGGGATAACTGATGACCCACAAGTATAGGGGATCTATCATAGTCCTTTCGATAAGTAAGAGTGTCGAACCCAAAGAGGAGCAAAAGGAAATGATAAGCAGTTTTCAGTAAGGTATTCTCTGCAAGCACTGAAATTATCGGTAATAGACAGTTTTGTGATAAGGTAATTTGTAACGGGTAACAAGTAATAAAACTAAATAAGGTGCATCAAGATGGCCCAATCCTTTTTGTAGCAAAGGACAAGCCTGGACAAACTCTTATATAAAGGAAAGCGCTCCTGAGGACACATGGGAATTATCGTCAAGCTAGTTTTCATCACGCTCATATGATTCACGTTCGTTACTTTGATAATTTGATATGTGGGTGGACAAGCATCCCACTTATGATTAACCCCTCTTTCAAGCATTGCAACTACAAAAGAAGTATTAAGGTAAACCTAACCATAGCATAAAACATATGGATCCAAATCAGCCCCTTACGAAGCAACGCATAAACTAGGGTTTAAGCTTCTGTCACTCTAGCAACCCATCATCTACTTATTACTTCCCAATGCCTTCCCCTAGGCCCAAACAATGGTGAAGTGTCATGTAGTCGACATTCACATGACACCACTAGAGGAAAGACAACATACAACTTATGAAAATATCAAACGAATACCAAATTCACATGACTACTTATAGCAAGACTTCTCCCATGTCCTCAGGAACAAACATAACTACTCACAAATCATATTCATGTTCATAATCAGAGGGGTACTAATATGCATAAAGGATCTGAACATAAGATCTTTCACCAAATAAACCAACTAGCATCAACTACAAGGAGTAATCAACACTACTAGCAACCCACAGGTACCAATATGAGGTTTTGGGACAAAGATTGGATACAAGAGATGAACTAGGGTTTGAGATGAGATGGTGCTGGTGAAGATGTTGATGGAGATTGACCCCCTCGCGATGAGAGGATCGATGGTGATGACGATGGTGATGATTTCCCCATCCCGGAGGGATGTTTCCCTGGCAGAACAGCTCCGCCAGAGCCATAGATTGGTTTCACCTCGTGGCGGCGGAGTTCCATCCCGAAATCTTGCTTATGATTTTTTCCAGGGCGAAAGACTTTATGTAGCCAAAGATGGGCACCGGAGGCCTAACAGGTGACTCGTGGATGGTGGGTGGCCCCGTCTGGTGCTTCTTTCGTCCAATATTTTTTATATATTCTAAAAATGACTCCCGTGCAGTTTCAGGACTTTTGGAGTTGTGCAGAATAGGTCTCTAATATTTGCTACTTTTCCAGCCCAGAATTCCACCTGCCGGCATTCTCCCTCTTCATGCAAACCTTGTAAAATAAGAGCGAATAGGCATTAGTATTGTGACATAATGTGTAATAACAGACCATAATGCAATAAATATTGATATAAAAGAATGATGCAAAATGGACGTATCAACTCCCCCAAGCTTAGACCTCACTTGTCCTCAAGCGGAAGCAGATATCGAAAAATATGTCCACATGTTTAGAGATAGAGGTGTCATTAAAATAAAATACGGACATGAGGGCATCATGATCATTCTTAGAACAACAACATATATATGTATATATATTGTCATATGATTTCTTATACTAAAGTAACAATTCATTCACAATTTCAAGTATGCATCAGAAACTTCATTGAAAACTAAAAAACTATAATCTCAGTCATTGAAGCAATTGCAATTTATAATAATATCGGAAAGAGTCAATATAAGAGCTTTTCAGCAAGTCCACATACTCAACTATCATTTAGTCTTTCACAATTGCTAACACTTACGCAATACTTATGGGTATGAAGTTTTAATTGGACACATAGAAATATAGGGCCTTATAGTTTCGCCACCCAACCTTTTACCTCAAGGGTAATGTCAACATTAATAGTTTATGAAAACCCACATCCAATTAGCTATATATATCAGGATCTTTCCAACACATAGTGCTTGCCAAACGATAAAATGTAAAAAGGAAAGGTGAAGATCATCATGACTCTTGTATAAAGTATAGGACAAAGATAAACGATAGGCCCTTCGCAGAGGGAAGCAGAGGTTTTCATGTGTTTTTATGGTTTGATGCATGAAATCTTAATGCAAAAGAATGTCACTTTATATTGCCACTTGTGATAGGGACCTTTATTATGCAGTCCATTGCTTTAATTGCTTCCATATCACAAGATCGTATAAAGCTTATTTTCTCCACACTAATAAATGATACATATTTAGAGAGCAATTTTTGTTACACGCAACAATGACAACTTACTTGAGGGATCTTACTCAATCCATAGGTAGGTATTGTGGACACTCACGGCAAAACTGGGTTTAAGGATATTCGGAAGCACACGTAGTATCTCTACTCGGTGCCAAGAATTTGGCTAGCATGAGGGGGAAAGGCAAGCTCAACATGTTGGATGATCCATGACAATATACTTTATCTCGGATATAAGAAAACATAACCCATTATGCTGTCTTCCTTGTACAACATCAACTTTTTAGCATGTCATATTTTAATGAGTGCTCACAATCATAAAAAATGTCCAAGATAGTATATTTATATGTGAGAACCTCTCTTTCTTTATTACTTCCTATTAATTGCAATGATGACCAAAACTATGTTTGTCAACTCTCAACAACTTTTATTCATCATACTCTTTATATGTGAAGTCATTACTCTCCATAAGATCCTTATGATCTCTTTAATTCTTTTTATTCTTTCTCTTCTCTTTTATTTTTATTCCCTCAAGATCATAGCAAGGTAATCAAGCCCTTGACTTAAAACTAATCTTTATTGTATATAGCTCATGGACTCGATTACATAGAAAGATCATAAGGCAAAACTCAAAACTATATCATACTAAAAACTTTATTTTACTAGAATCAAGATATTACCGAAAGGATTGAACTAAGAAAAAAAGGTAAAGATAAAGTTGTGATGGTGATACGATACCGGGACACCTCCCCCAAGCTTGGTAGTTGCCAAGGGGAGTGCCCATACCCAATACTCAATTCTCCTTTGGTGGTAGTGATGATGGAGTTGTTGATGATGTAGGCTTGTCGTCCAACATCGAGCGCAAGAGGTGCTCCAACTTACGAATAATGCCCTTGAGTGCGGTGATATGCTCTTGCAATAGAATATTTTCACGAGTTAGATACTTGTTCTCCACCCGAACTATCTCAATCATCTTGAAAGCTTCAATTTCAGTAGGGGTAAGAAGATTGTAATGAGGTTAAAGGATGTCTTCTTCTTCTGCTGCCGGAGCTTGATCCTTCATGGCCTTCTTGATCCCATCATCCTTGTTGATCTCCCTGGGTTCTTCTCTCTTCAGCTCTATCTTCATTAGCCAAGCATCGTCGCCCTCATTGTTGGAAGAGGGGGACGACATGATGCCCGGCCTTAACAACTCTGGCAGGAAATAGCTCGAAACAAAAACATAGGATATTTGCATGGTACGGTGGTAAAAACCTTCGGGAGATTATATAATGAATTTTTACCGACCAAAAGAAGTATCGTGCAAGAAAATGGAGTCCGGAGGGCACACGAGGTGCCCACGAGGTAGGGGGCGCGCCCAGGGGGGTAGGGTGCGCCCTCCACCCTCATGGACGCCCCATGTCCTTTTCGGAATACTTCTTATTTTCCAAATTTCTTAAATATTCCAAAACGGAGAAAATTTGCTATTAGAACTGTTATGGAGTCGGTTTACTTACCATACCACATACCTCTTCCTTTTCGGAGGTTGGAACGTTCCGGAAGGTGTCCCTTATGTACTCCTCCGGGGTTACGGTTTCAATGACATTAGTTTCAACATTTATAGTATTACCTGAGATATAATGTTTGATTCTTTGATCGTTCACCACCCTCGGATTTGTGCCTTCGAAGTTGTTGATTTTTATGGCACCGAAACGATAGACCTCCTCGATAACGTAAGGACCTTCCCATTTAGAGAGGAGTTTTCCTGCAAAAAATCTTAAACGAGAGTTGTATAACAATACATAATCACCTACATTAAACTCACGTTTCTGTATCCTTTTGTCATGCCGTCTTTTAACTTTTTCTTTAAACAGTTTGGCATTCTCATAGACCTGGGTTCTCCACTCATCAAGTGAGCTAATGTTAAATAGTCTCTTCTCACCAACAAGTTTGAAATCGTAATTGAGCACTTTAATGGCCCAATATGCCTTATGTTCTAGTTTGAGAGGTAAATGACATGCTTTTCCATAAACCATTTTATACAGAGACATATCCATAGGATTTTTATATGCAGTTCTATAGGCCCATAATGCATCATCAAGTTTCTTGGACCAATTCTTTCTAGATCTATTAACAGTCTTTTGCAAAATTAATTTAAGCTCTCTATTACTCAATTCTACACGACCACTAGACCGTGGATGATATGGAGATGCAACTCTATGATTAACATGATACTTAGTAAGCATTTTATGAAAAGCACCATGAATAAAATGTGAACCACCATCAGTCATTAAATATCTAGGGACTCCAAACCTCGGAAAAATATCTTCTTCGAGCATCTTAATAGAGGTGTTATGATCAGCACTACTGGTTGGTTATACCCACTTAGTAACATAATCAATAGTAACTAAAATATGTGTATGCCCATTAGAGGAAGGAAATGGTCCCATATAATCAAAGCCCCAAACATCAAATGGTTCAATAACAAGTGAATAATTCATAGGAATTTCTTGACATCTACTAATATTACCAATTCTTTGACATTCATCACAAGACAAGACAAACTTACAGGCATCCTTGAAGAGAGTAGGCCAATAAAAACCGGATTGCAATACCTTATGTGCAGTTCTGTCTCCAGCATGGTGTCCTCCAAAAGCCTCGGAGTGACACTTGCATAGGATATGTTCCTGTTCATGGTCAGGTACACAACGTCTAATAACCCCATCTACTCCTTCTTTATAAAGGTGTGGGTCATCCCAAAAGTAATGTCTTAAATCATAGAAAAATTGTTTTCTTTTTTTCTGCTATGTGAAATTAGGTGGTATAAATTTAGCAACAATGTAATTAGCATAATCAGCATACCATGGAGCAGTGCGAGAAGCATTTATGACATCTAATTGATCATCAGGAAAGCTATCATCTATAGGTAGTGGGTCATCAAGAACATTCTCTAACCTAGACAAGTTGTCTGCAATGGGGTTCTCAGCTCCTTTTCTATCAATAATATGCAAATCAAATTCTTGTAGTAGGAGAACCCATCTAATAAGTCTAAGTTTAGCATCTTTCTTTTCCATAAGATATTTAATAGCAGCATGATCAGTGTGAACAGTTACTTTAGAATCAATAATATAATGTCTGAACTTATCACATGCAAATACAACTACTAAAAATTCTTTTTCAGTAGTAGCATAATTTCTTTGGGCATTGTCTACAGTTTTACTAGCATATTGGATAACATTTAATTTCTTATCAACTCTTTGTCCTAACACAGCACCTATAGCATAATCACTAGCATCACACATAATTTCGAAGGGTAAATTCCAATCAGGAGGCTGGACAATAGGTGCAGAAATCAAGGCTTTGTTAAGTATTTCAAATGCTTCTACACAATCATTATCAAAGACAAAAGGAACATATTTTTGTAAGAGATTAGTCAGAGGCCTGGAAATTTTTGAGAAGTCTTTAATGAACCTCCTATAAAAACTGGCATGACCAAGGAAACTTCTTGTACCTTTAATGTCCTTAGGACATGACATCTTTTCAATAGCATCAACTTTATCTTTATCAACTTCAATACCTCTTTCAGAAATTTTATGCCCCAAGACAATGCCTTCATTAACCATAAAGTGGCACTTCTCCCAATTCAAGACAATATTAGTTTTCACATCTCTGTAAAACTTGATCAAGGTTGCTTAAGCAATCATCAAAAGAAGTTCCATATACGGAAAAATCATCCATGAAAACCTCAACAATCTTTTCACAAAAGTCAGAGAATATAGCAGTCATGCATGTTTGAAAGGTAGCAGGTGCATTACATAAACCAAAAGGCATACGTCTATAAGGAAAGGTACCAAAAGGGCAAGTAAAAGTGGTCTTTTCCTGATCCTCTTTCGGCACGGGTATTTGAGAGAAACCAGAATAACCATCTAGAAAGCAAAAATGTGTATGTTTAGATAATATTTCTAGCATTTGATCAATAAAAGGTAAAGGGTAATGATCCTTTTTAGTAGCTTTATTTAGTTTGCGGAAATCAATTACCATTCTATAACCTATAACAATTCTTTATGGGATCAATTCATCTTTATCATTAGGAACAACAGTAATACCTCCCTTCGTAGGGACACAATGGACAGGACTTACCCACTGACTATCAGCAATGGGATAAATTATACCTGCCTCAAGAAGCTTCAGTATTTCTTTTCTTACCACTTCTTTCATCCTGGGATTTAACCGTCGTTGGTGATCAACAACCAGTTTAGCGTCTTTCTCCAATTTTATTTTGTGCTGTCATAGAGTAGGACTAATGCCCTTAAGACCATCAAGAGTATATCCAATAGCAGCATGGTGCTTCTTCAGAGTTTTCAATAATTTCTCTTCTTCCTGCTCTGAAAGGTTAGCACTAATAATAACAGGATATATCTTCTTTTCATCAAGATAAGCATATTTAAGAGTATCAGGTAATGGTTTAAGCTCAAACACGGGATCACCCTTGGGTGGAGGAGGATCCCCTAGAATTTCAACAGGCAAGTTGTGTTTCAAAATAGGTCCCTGTTTAAAGAATACTTCATCTATTTCCCTACTTTCATTCATAAACATATCATTTTCATGGTCTAGCAAATATTGTTCTAAAGTATCACTAGGAGGCATGGCAATAGAAGCAAGACCAATAATTTCATCTTTACTAGGCAATTCTTTATCATGGGGTTGTCTACGAAATTTAGCAAAATTAAAATCATGAGACATATCCCCTAAACCAACAGAAACAATATCCTTTTTGCAGTCTATCTTAGCATTAACAGTATTCAAGAAGGGTCTACCAAATATAATGGGACAAAAGTAATCTTGTGGGGAACCAAGAACAAGAAAATCAGCAGGATATTTTACTTTCTCACACAAGACTTCAACATCTCTAACAATCCCAATCGGTGAAATAGTATCTCTACTGGCAAGCTTAATTGTAACATCAATACCTTCTATCCCAGCAGGTGCAATATCATGCATAATTTCTTCATATAAAGAATGAGGTATTGCACTCGCACTAGCACCCATATCACATAAGCCATGATATCAATGGTCTCCTATTTTAACAGAAATGATAGGCATGCCTACAACAGGTCTATGTTTATTTTTAGTATCGGGTCTAGCAATTCTAGCAGCTTCATCACAAAAGTAAATAACATGCCCATTAATATTATCAGACAAAAGATCTTTAACCATAGCAATACTAGGTTCAACTTTAATTTTCTCAGAGGGTGTAGGTGTTCTAGTATTACTCTTACGAACCACAGTTGAAGCTTTAGCATGATCCTTTATTCTAACAGGGAAAGGTGGTTTCTCAATATAAGCGGTAGGAACAATAGGATCAACATTATAAGTGATAGTCTTTTCTTCAACTTTAATAGGTTCAACTACTTTTACTTCAATAGGAGGATGATATTTAAGCCACTTCTCCTTAGGAAGATCAACATGAGTAGCAAATGATTCATAGAAAGAAGTTACTATCTCAGAGTCAAGTCCATATTTAGTGCTAAATTCACGAAAAGCATCAGTATCCATAAAAGATTTAACACAATCAAACTTAGGTGTTATACCTGACTCCTTACCTTCGTCGAGTTCATAGAAAGATTTAACACTATCTCAGAGTATGTCCAATAAATACCATTTTAATTCAATAGTCTTCATCATAAAAGAACCAGTACAAGAAGTATCGAGCATGGAGTGATTATTGAGAGAAAGCTGAGCATAATTTTTTTGAATAATAATTTCTTTTGAGAGCTCATGATTGGGGCATCAATATAACATTGACTTAAGCCTCCCCCAAGCTTGAGTGATGCTTTCTCCTTCGCGAGGCCGAAAATTATATATATAATTATGATCACGATGAACTAGATGCATAGGATAAAACTTCTGATGAAATTCCAATTTCAATCGGTTGTAGTTCCATGATCCAATATCATCACATAGCCTAAACCATGTAAATGCCTTTCCCTTCAAAGTTAAAGGGAAGACCTTCTTCTTGATAACATCCTCAGGCATATCTGCAAGCTTAAATAATCTACAAACTTCATCCACATAGATTAAGTGCAAGTCGGGATGCAATGTTCTATCTCCTGTAAAAGGATTAGCTAGCAGTTTCTTTATCATACCCGAAGGAATTTCAAAATAAACATTTTCAGTAGGTTCAGTAGGTTGAGGAGAAACTCTTTTCTCTACTGGTCGGGGTGAAGATACCCCAAATAAGCCCCTCAAAGGATTACTTTCCATAGTAACAAGTGACAGTAAATTTCAGCACACTATATAAATTTTTCCTTACCAAATTCCACCTACCAAAGGTGCTTCACTCCCCGGCAAGGGCGCCAGAAAAGAGTCTTGATGACCCAGAAGTATTGGGGATCTATTGTAGTCCTTTCGATAAGTAAGTGTTGAACCAACGAGGAGCATAAGGAAATGATAAGCAGTTTTCAGTAAGGTATTCTCTGCAAGCACTGAAATTATCGGTAACAGATAGTTTTGTGATAAGGTAATTTGTAGCGGGTAACAAGTAATAAAAGTAAATAAGGTGCAGAAAGATGTCCCAATCCTTTTTATAGCAAAGGAAAAGCCTGGACAAACTCTTATATAAAGGAATGTGCTCCCGAGGACACACGGGAATTATCGTCAAGCTAGTTTTCATCACGCTCATATGATTCGTGTTCATTACTTTGATAATTTGATATGTGGGTGGATCGGTGCTTGGGTACTGCCCTTCCTTGTGCAAGAATCCCACTTATGATTAACCCCTCTTGCAAGCATCCGCAACTATAAAAGAAGTATTAAGGTAAACCTAACCATAGCATGAAACATATGGATCCAAATCAGCCCCTTACGAAGCAACGCATAAACTAGGGTTTATGCTTCTGTCACTCTAGCAACCCATCATCTACTTATTACTAACCAATGCCTTCCCCTAGGCCCAAACAATGGTGAAGCGTCATGTAGTCGACGTTCACATGACACCACTAGAGGAAACACAACATACATCTCATCAAAATATTGAACGAATACCAAATTCACATGACTACTTATAGCAAGACTGCTCCCATGTCCTCAGGAACAAACGTAACTACTCACAAATCATATTCATGTTCATAATTAGAGGGGTATTAATATGCATAAAGGATCTGAACATATGATCTTCCACCAAATAAACCAACTAGCATCAACTACAAGGAGTAATCAACACTACTAGCAACCCACAGGTACCAATTTGAGGTTTTGGGACAAATATTGGATACAAGAGATGAACTAGGGTTTGAGATGAGATGGTGCTGGTGAAGATGTTGATGGAGATCGACCCCCTCCAGATGAGAGGATCGATGGTGATGATTTCCCCCTCCCGGAGGGATATTTCCCCTACAGAACAGCTCCGCCGGAGCCCTAGATTGGTTCCGCCAATGTTCCGCCTCGTGGCAGCAGAGTTTCGTCCTGAAAGCTTATGATTTTTTTTCAAGGGTGAAAGACTTCATATAGCCAAAGATGGGCACCGGAGGCCTACTAGGGGGCCCACGAGACAGGGGGCGCGCCCCCACCCTCGTGGATGGTGGGTGGCCCCCCTCTGGTGCTTCCTTTGCCCAATATTTTTTATATATTCTAAAAATGACTCCCATGGAGTTTTAGGACTTTTGGAGTTGTGCAGAATAGGTCTCTAATATTTGCTCCTTTTCCAGCCCAGAATTCTAGCTGCCGGCATTCTCCCTCTTCGTGCAAACCTTGTAAAATAAGAGAGAATAGGCATAAGTATTGTGACATAATGTGTAATAACAACCCATAATGCAATAAATATCGATATAAAAGCATGATGCAAAATGGACGTATCAATAACTACTTCTGCCCCAGACTAGGGAGAAGGGAGTCTGCTCGCTAGCTCGATTTGGTGTCGTTCTGAGGGACCAGAGAACTACCAGCAGCTCATCGATCCATCGCATGCTGCACTTCTTCAGCGTATCAAATGTTCTTTTTTTATCCTCGTATCAAATGTTCTTTTTTTATCCTCTTATCCAATGTTCTTGTCTTGAGTGCTCGCAACACTTCAGCGTTTGCCCTCTTAGCCTGTCCATTGCTTTTGGGATGTGCAACAGAGGCAAATGAGATCTTGCTTCTGAGGGCATGAAGGCGTGGCTCGTGAAATGGGTGCCGTTGTCGATGATGATCTGGGCAGGGACCCCGAAGCAGCACACCAATCCTTTAAAGAACTTGATAGCTGACTAAGGAGTCACCTTCCTCATGGCATCTACTTTCGGCCACTTTGTAAACATGTCGATGGCAACAAACAAGAATTCAAAGCCCCCGACAGCTCTAGGGAAAGGGCCGAGGATACCGAGCCTACAGACCGAAAACGGCCATGACAATGGGATTGTGTGAAGAGCTTGTGCGGGAAGGTGGATGTTCTTGGAATGGAACTGACAGGCTCCACACTTGGTGACTAGCTCGACCGCATCCTGGAGGGCCGTGGGCCAATAGAATCCTTGCCGAAATGCTTTCCCAAATAATTCCCTTGATCCAATGTGGGAGCCGCACATGCCTTTGTGTATTTTCGCCAGCAGTTCCTTTCCTTCTTCCCGACAGATGCACTTCAATTTCACACCAGGGCCACCTTCTATATAGAGTGTCATCGACAAACTGATACATACTGGCCCTCCGGGATACTCTTTCAGCTTCCTCTTGCTCATCGGGAAGTTCTCTAGTTTGGAGGAAATGGAATATGTGTCTTGCCCAAGTTGGAGCCTAGGGCTCGGCAAAAAGGACTAGCGGCACTGCTACTTCTTGAGCTTGTGTTGGTTTTTCCCTTGAAGAGGAAAGGGTGATACAACAAAATAGAGATAAGTATTTCCCTCAGTTTGAGAACCAAGGTATCAATCCAGTAGGAGACAACGTACAAGTCGCCGAATATCTGCACAAACAAACAACAACTTGCACCCAACGTGATAAAGGGGTTGTCATTCCCTTCAAGGTTACTTGCAAAAGTGACATCTGATAGAGATAGATAAACGGTAAAGTAAATATTTTTGGTTTATCGATCGGAAAGTAAAAGATTGCAAAATAGTAGGTCAGAAACTTATATGATGGAAAATAGAACTTGTATGATGGAAAATAGACCCGGGGGCCATAGGTTTCACTAGAGGCTTCTCTCATAGCAAATAATACGGTGGGTGAACAAATTACTGCCGAGCAATTGATAGAAAAGCGCAAAGTTATGACAATATCTAAGGCAATGATCATGAATATAGCCATCACGTCCATATCAAGCAGACTGAAACGATTCTGCATCTACTACTATTACTCCACACATCGACTGCTATCCAGGATGCATCTAGAGTATTAAGTTAATAAAGAACAGAGTAATGCATTAAGCAAGATTACATGGTGTAGAGGAATTAACTCAAGCAATATGATGAAAACCCCATCTTTTTATCCTCGATGGCAACAATACAATACGTGCCTTGTTGCCCCTACTGTCACTGTGAAAGGACACCACAAGATTGAACCCAAAGCTAAGCACTTCTCCCATTGCAAGAAAAACAAATCTAGTTGGCCAAACCAAACCGATAGTTCGAAGATAATTACAAAGATATCAAATCATGCATAAAAGAATCCGAGGAGATTCAAATAATATTCATAGATAAGTTGATCATAAATCCACAATTCATCGGATTTCGGCAAACACACTGCAAAAGAGTATTACATCGAATAGATCTCTAAGAACATCGAGGAGAACATGGTATTGAGAATCAAAGAGAGAGAAGAAGCCATCTAGCTATTAGCTATGGACCCGTAGGTCTGTGGTAAACTACTCACGCTTCATTGGAAGGGCAATAGAGTTGATGTAGAAGCCCTCCATGATCGAATCCCCCTCCGGTGGGGTGCCGAAAAAGGTCCCTAGATGGGATCTCATGGGTACAGAAGGTTGCAGTGGTGGAGAAGTGTTTTCCTCGATGCCCCTGTTGGCTCGGGGATATATGGGTATATATAGGCGAAAGTATTAGGTCAGGAGGTGCACGAGGGGCCCACAAGGGTGGGGGGCGCGCCCTACCGCCCAGGGCGCGCCCTCCATCCTTGTGGCCGCCTCGTGGATCCTCCGACTACATCTCCAAGTCTCCTGGTTGTATTCTGGTCCAAGAAAAATCATCGTATAGGTTTTATTCCGTTTGGACTCCGTTTGGTATTCCTTTTCAGCGAAACTCAAAAATAGGGGAAAACAGGAACTGGCACTGGGCTCTAGGTTAATAGGTTAGTCCAAAAAATAATATAAAATAGCATATTAATGCATATAAAACATCCAAAATAGATAATATAATAGCATGGAACAATAAAAAATTATAGATACGTTGGAGACGTGTTAGGCACCTCCTCATCAGTGGGGGCGTGTTCCTCGACCGCGGGTACCAGTGGCCCGGCAGGAGGGCGCAGCCCGACAATCGGTGAGGAGTTGTTTCCGGCAAGGTCCCTGCCAGGAGGCCCGCGGGGCTCTATCGAGAGAGGCTTACCGGAGTCCAACTTCCTCCTCTTTTGGGCCATTGCTGCCGGGGATACGAAGGGCCGAGTAAGGTGGAGAACAGAAGTTCCTGGTTCCACAGGAAGTTTTTGCGCAGCGCACTTTGACAGATGATCAGCTATGTTGTTTTCCGCACGGGGTACGTGCTCTGTTTGCAATCCGTCAAAGTGCTCCTCCAATCTCCTCACTTCCTCAACGTATGCCTCCATCAATGGACTTCGGTAATCCTTGTTGACTTGTCTCACCACAAGTTGTGAATCTCCTCGAATGATTAGCTTCTTGATTCCCAATTCTAAGGCAATCTTGAGCCTGGCAAGGAGCCCTTCATACTCTGTTGTATTGTTGGTTGCCTCCTCCGGGAGAAAATGCACCTAGACGACGTACTTCAAGTGCTCCCCAGTGGGAGCAACAAGAAGCATGCCAGCTCTTGCACCTTGCAGGGAGAATGCACCATCGAAATACATAATCCATTCTTGGGGCTGCCAGGGGTAACTGTTTCCAGCACTTCTTCATCAGGGGTTGGCATCCATTCTGCAATAAACTCGGCCAATGCCCTGCTCTGAATTGTTGATGTGCAATCAAACTTCAGGCCAAAGCTAGATAACTCCAAATCCCACTCCACTATTCTACCGGTAGCCTCAGGGTTTCAGAGTATCCTTTGCAGCGGAAAGCGGGTGACAACCATGATCTCATGGGCTTGGAAGTAGTGGCGCAGTTTCCTTGAGGCCATGATGAGGCCAAAAATCAACTTTTGCACACCAGAGTACCTCGATCTATCCCCCTGTAACTGGGAAGTGATGAAGTACACTGGGCACTGCACCACGTTCTTCCTTGCCTCGTCCTTTGGGTTGCCCCTACTATCGTGCTTTTCTTTGTCCTGATCCTCATCCGGTCCTGCTAGGCTTTGCTCACTCTCTGTTTCCTTTACTTCCCGCTGTACCACTAAGGCTGCACTAACCACTTGATTAGTTGCCACTAAGTACAGCAGCAACGGCTCTTATTGGTTGGGGGAAACCAAAGTGGGCACAGAGGACAAGTAGGTCTTCAAATCTTGTAACGTCGCGCCTGCTTCCGGGGTCCACTTCATGGGCCCTGCCTTCTTCAAAATTTTGAAGAACGGCAGGGCGCGCTCGGCAGACTTGGAGATGAATCTGCTAAGTGCGGCAACAGACCCCGTCAGACGCCTCACACCTTTACTGTCCTAGGTGCTTGGATCTGCTCGATAGCCTTGATCTTGTCGGGGTTGGCTTCGATCCCACGATGGGACACAAAGAACCCAAGTAGCTTGCTGGAGGGAACGCCAAACACACACTTCTCCGGATTTAGCTTCAAGTTGATCTTGCGTAGATTAGCAAATGTCTCCTCCAAATCCTGGATGAGGGTTGATTTTTCCTTGGCTTTAACCACAATATCATCCATATAAGCCTAAATGTTTCTGTGCAACTGTGGTTTGATACGTCTCCAACGTATCTATAATTTTTTATTGTTCCATGCTATTATATTATCTGTTTTGCATGTTTAATGGGCTTTAATATGCTCTTTTATATTATTTTTGGGACAAACCTATTAACCGGAGGCCCAGTCCCAGTTTCTATTTTTTTGGCCTATTTTAGAGTTTCGCAAAAAAAGAATACCAAACGGAACCCAAACGGAATGAAACCTTCGCGGTGATCTTTCTTGGACCGAAAGCAAACCAGAAGACTTGGAGTTGAAGTCCGGAATGCCACGAGGAGGCCATGAGGCAAGAGGGCATGTCCGGGGGGTAGGCGTGCCCCCCACCCTCGTGGGGCCCTCGTAGCTCCGCCGACGTACTTCTTTCGCCTATATATACTCTTATACCCTAGATCAATCGTAGGGATCCGCGAAACCACTTTTTGACCGCCACAACCTTCTGTACCCGTGAGATCCCATATTGGGGCCTTTTTCGATGATCTGCCGGAGGGGGTATCGATCACGGAGGGCTTCTACATCAAAACCATAGCCTCTCCGATGAAGCGTGAGTAGTTTACCACAGACCTTCGAGTCCATAGTTATTATCTAGATGGCTTCTTCTCCCTCTTTGATTCTCAATACAAAGTTCTCCTCGATGTTCTTGGAGATCTATTCAATGTAATACTCTTTTGCGGTGTGTTTACCGAGATCCAATGAATTGTGGGTTTGTGAACAAGATTATCTATGAATATTATTTGGTTCTTCTCTGAATTCTTATATGCATGATTTGATATCTTTGCAAGTCTCTTCGAATTATTGTTTTAGTTTAGCCTACTAGATTGATCTTTCTTGCAATGGGAGAAGTGCTTAGCTTTGGGTTCAATCTTGTGGTGTCCTTTCCCGGTGATAGTAGGGTCAACAAGGCACATATTGTATTGTTGCCATCCAGGATAAAAATATGGGGTTTATATCATATTGTTTGAGTTTATCCCTCTACATCATGTCATCTTGCTTAAAGCGTTACTCTATTCTTATGAACTTAATACTCTAGATGCATGCTGCATAGCGGTCGATGTGTGGAGTAATAGTAGTAGATGCAGAATCGTTTCGATCTACTTTGACACAGACGTGATGCCTATATTCATGATCATTGCCTTAGATATCTTCATAACTATGCACTTTTCTATCAATTGCTCGGCAGTAATTTGTTCACCCACCGTAATACATGCTATCTTGAGAGAAGCCACTAGTGAAACCTATGGCCCCGGGTCTCTTTGTTATTATATTGCATCTCTTTTATTTACATTGCATCTCATTAACTATTTGCAATCTTTACTTTCCAATCTATACAACAAAAATACCAAAAATATTTATTTTACTATCTCTATCAGATCTCACTTTTGTGAGTGGTCGTGAAGGGATTGACAACCCCTTTATCGCATTGGTTGCAAGGTTCTTGATTGTTTGTGCAGGTACTAGGTGACTTGTGCGTTGTCTCCTACTGGATTAATACCTTGGTTCTCAAAACCTGAGGGAAATACTTATGCTACTTTGCTGCATCACCCTTTCCTCTTCAAGGGAAAACCAACGCATGCTCAAGAGGTAGCAAGAAGGATTTCTGGCACCATTGCCGGGGAGATCTACGCCAAGTCAAGACATACCAAGTACCCATCATAAACTCCTCTCCCTTGCATTACATTATTTGCCATTTGCCTCTTGTTTTCCTCTCCCCCACTTCACAAAAAATTGTCATTTTATTCGCCCCTCTTTTTCGTTTGCCTTTTTCTCGCCAGATCTCATGTTTGCTTGTGTTGCCATGTGCCTTCTATTTGCTTGCATCTTCGCTTGCTAAAAATCTATGTTTATGGAGCCTCATCCACTTGCTAATCTTTTCAAGAGATCCAATTATGATGAACCCATTGCTAGTGAATCGAGTTCACTAGATTATCTTTATGATGTTTTGCTTGAGATTTATGAATTTCAAAATTTTGATGAAGTGTTAAACGAAGAAATTTATAAAGTGATTCATGATAGCTCCTTTAATGAAAAGCATGATTGCAATGATGTTATTATAAATTCTATTAATATCAATTGTTCTAATAATATGCAAAATCCTAACCTTGGGGATGCTAATTTTGCTATGTCTACTACTTGTTGCAATGATCATGATTGGGGTGATTCTTCTTATAATCTTAAAAGTTTATTTAAGCCCCATGATGAATATGAGATTGATAATAATGTTTGCAATAATATTAAAAGTGGGTTTGGAAGAGTGTCAACTTTACATCCCACATATTTGGATAACGTTCAATATTATGAAGTTTTTGATAAAAGTGGGTACGGAGAGGTCATGACTTTATTTTATGATAATCCCACTATTTTGGAAGAGTGTCAACTTTGCATGCATGTGGATCATGAAGTGAAAATTTTGTATTATAGCTATATTGTTGAATTTGATTATGATCCTACATGTAATTATTATGAGAGAGGAAAATATGGTTGTAGAAATTTTCGTGTCACTAAATTACCTCTCGTTATGTGGAGATTGCTATTGTTTCTTTCTCCTTCCTTGCATATGCTAGTTTTTGCTTGTAATGATAATTTGTTTGCTTATATAATGCCTATGCATAGGAAGTATGTTAGACTTAGATGTGATTTTCATATGCTTCATGATGCTCCCTTCGTGTTTCAATTGCTATCTTTCATGTGAGCATCATTAAAATTATAGATGCCTAGCTTAATGGCTTTAAAGAATAGCGCTTGTTGGGAGGCAACCCAATTTTATTTTTTTTCTTTGCTTTTTGCTCCTATTTAGTAATAAATAATTCATCTATATTCTGTAATTATTGTTTTTTTATGTTTTAATAAGTGTTTGTGCGAAGTAAAGCCTTTAGGATCTTCTTGGGTGATTGTTGTTTGATCTTGCTGATAAAAACAGAAAGTATGCGCTCATGAAAATAATTATCATTTTTCACCAGAGAGCGATAAAGTAACAATTCCAACTGCAATAGATCAATATAATTTTTATCCTGGTCGTCCTAATTTTTCATAATTTTTGGAGTTACACAAGTATTCGAAACCTCCAGATTGCTACAGACTATTTTGTTTTTGACAGATTCTGTTTTTCGCGTGTTGTTTGCTTATTTTGATGCATCTATGGCTAGTATCGGGGGTATGAACCATAGAGAAGTTGGAATACAGTACGTTCAACACCAATATAAATACAGAATGATTTCATTATAGTACCTTAAAGTGGTGGTTTATTTTCTTATACTAACGGAGCTCATGAGATTTTCTGTTGAGTTTTGTGTTGTGAAGTTTTCAAGTTTTTGGGTAAGGATTTGATGGATTTTGGAATAAGGAGTGGCAAGAGCCTAATCTTGGGTATGCCCAAGACACCCCAAGGTAAAATTCAAGGACAACCAAAAGCCTAAGTTTTGGGATGCCCCGGAAGGCATCCCCTCTTTCGTCTTCGTCTATCGGTAAGTTTACTTGAGGCTATATTTTTATTCACCACATGATATGTGTTTTGCTTGGAGTGTCTTGTATGATATAAGTCTTTGCTTTTTAGTTTACCACAATCATCCTTTCTGTACACACCTTTTTGGAGAGACATGCATGAATCGGAATTTATTAGAATACTCTATGTGCTTCACTTATATCTTTTGAGCTAGATAATTTTGCTCTATTGCTTCACTTATATATTTTTAGAGCACGGTGGTGGTTTTATTTTATAGAAATTATTGATCTCTAATGCTTCACTTATATTATTTTGAGAGTCTTTTAGAACAGCATGGTAATTTGCTTTGGCTATAAAATTAGTCCTAATATGATGGGCATGCAAGGTGGGTATAATAAAAACTTTCATATAAAGTGCATTGAATACTATGAGAAGTTTGATTCCTTATGATTGTTTTGAGATATGAAGATGGTGATATTAGAGTCATGCTAGTTGATTAGTTGTGAATTTGAGAGATACTTGTGTTAAAGTTTGTGATTCCCGTAGCATCCACGTATGATGAACCGTTCTGTGATGAAGTCGGAGCATGATTTATTTTTTTGATTGTCTTCCTTATGAGTGGCGGTCAGGGACGAGCGTTGGTATTTTCCTACCAATCTATCCCTGTAGGAGCACGCACGTAGCACTATGTTTCGATAACTAATAGATTTTTGCAATAAGTATGTGAGTTCTTTATGACTAATGTTGAGTCCATGGATATACACACTCTCACCCTTCCACCATTGCTAGCCTCTCTAGTACCGCGCTACTTTCGCCGGTACCATAAACCCACCATTTACCTTCCTCAAAACAGCCACCATACCTACCTATTATAGCATTTACATAGCAATTCCGAGATATATTGCCATGCAACTTTCCACCGTTCCGTTTATTATGACATGCTTCATCATTGTCATATTGGTTTGCATGATCATGTAGTTGACATCGTATTTGTGGCAAAGCCACCTTCACAATTCTTTCATACATGTCACTCTTGATTCATTGCACATCCCGGTACACAGCCGGAGGCATTCACATAGAGTCATATTTTGTTCTAAGTATCGAGTTGTAATTCTTGAGTTGTAAGTAAATAAAAGTGTGATGATAATCATTATTAGAGCATTGTCGCAGTGAGGACAGGATGATGGAGACTATGATTCCCCCGCAAGTCGGAATGAGACTCCAGGCGAAAAATAAAAAAAGGAAAAAGGAAAAAAGAGGCCATAAAAAAGGAGAAAAGGCCCAAATAAAAAAATGAGAGAAAAAGAGAGAAGGGACAATGCTACTATCCTTTTTCCACACTTGTGCTTCAAAGTAGCACCATGATCTTCATGATATAGAGTCTCCTATTTTGTCACTTCCATATACTAGTGGGAATTTTTCATTATAGAACTTGGCTTGTATATTCCAATGATGGGCTTCCTCAAATTGCCCTAGGTCTTCGTGAGCAAGCAAGTTGGATGCACACCCACTTAGTTTCTTTTTGAGCTTTCATGCACTTATAGCTCTAGTGCATCCGTTGCATGGCAATCCGTACTCACTCACATTGATATCTATTGATGGGCATCTCCATAGCCCGCTGATACACCTAGTTGATGTGAGACTATCTTCTCCATTTTGTCTTCTCCAGAACCACCATTCTATTCCACCTATAGTGCTATGTCCATGGCTCACGCTCATGTATTGCGTGAATATTGAAAAAGTTTGAGAACATCAAAAGTATGAAACAATTGCTTGGCTTGTCATCGGGGTTGCGCATGATTAAATATTTTGTGTGATGAAGATAGAGCATAGCGAGACTATACGATTTTGTAGGGATAACTTTCTTTGGCCATGTTATTTTGAGAAGACATGATTACTTTGTTAATATGCTTGAAGTATTATTATTTTTATGTCAATATTAAACTTTTTTCTTGAATCTTTCAGATTTGAACATTCATGCCACAATAAAGAAAATTACATTGATAATTATGTTAGGTAGCATTCCACATCAAAAATTCGGTTTTTATCATTTACCTACTCGAGGACGAGCACGAATTAAGCTTGGGGATGCTTGATATGTCTCCAACGTATCTATAATTATTGATTGTTCCATGCTATTATATTATCTATTTTGGATGTTTAATGGGTTTTAATATGCTCTTTTATATTATTTTTGGGACTAACCTATTAACCGGAGGCCCAATGCCAGTTTCTGTTTTTTGCCTATTTTAGAGTTTCGCAGAAAAGGAATACCAAACGGAACCCAAGCAGAATGAAACCTTCGCGATGATCTTTCTTGGACCGAAAGCAAACCAGGAGACTTGGAGTTGAAGTCTGGAATGCCACGGGGCAGGAGGGCGCGCCCAGGGGGGTAGGCGCGCCCCCACCGTCATGGGCCCCTCGTAGCTCCACCGACATTCGTCTTTCGCCTATATATAGTCTTATACCCTAGGTCGATCGCAGGGAGCCACGAAACCACCTTTCCACTATCGCAACCTTATGTACCCGCGAGATCCCATCTTGGGGCCTTTTTTGGCGATCTGTCGGAGGGGGAATCGATCATGGAGGGCTTCTACATCAACACCATAGCCTCTCCGATGAAGCATGAGTAGTTTACCACAGACATTCGGGTCCGTAGTTATTAGCTAGATGGCTTCTTCTCTCTCTTTGATTCTCAATACAAAGTTCTCCTCGATGGTCTTGGAGATCTATTCGATGTAATACTCTTTTGCAGTGTGTTTGCCGAGATCCGATGAATTGTAGGTTTATGAACAAGATTATCTATGAATATTATTTGGTTCTTCTCTGAATTCTTATATGCATGATTTGATATCTTTGCAAGTGTCTTCTAATTATCGGTTTAGTTTGGCATACTAGATTGATCTTTCTTGCAATGGGAGAAGTGCTTAGCTTTGGGTTCAATCTTGCGGTGTCCTTTCCAAGTGATAGTAGGGGAAGCAAGGCACGTATTGTATTGTTGCCATCGAGGATAAAAAGATGGGGTTTATATCATATTGTTTGAGTTTATCCCTCTACATCATGTCATCTTGCTTAAAGCATTACTCTGTTCTTATGAACTTAATACTCTAGATGCATGCTGGATAGCGGTCGATGTGTGGAGTAATAGTAGTAGATGCAGAATCGTTTCGATCTACTTGACACGGACGTGATGCCTATATTCATGATCATTGCCTTAGATATCTTCATAACTATGCACTTTTCTATCAATTTCTCGGTAGTAATTTGTTCACCCACCATAATACATGCTATCTTGAGAGAACCACTAGTGAAACCTATGGCCCCTGGGTCTCTGTCTTATTATATTGCATCTCTTTTATTTACATCGCATCTCGTTTACTATTTTGCAATCTATACAACAAAAATACCAAAAATATTTATTTTACTATCTCTATTAGATCTCACTTTTGCGAGTGGCCGTGAAGGGATTGACAACCCCTTTATCACATTGGTTGCAAGGTTCTTGATTGTTTGTGCAGGTACTAGGTGACGTGTGCGTTGTCTCCTACTGGATTGATATGTTGGTTCTCAAAAACTGAGGGAAATACTTATGCTACTTTGTTGCATCAACCTTTCCTCTTCAAGGGAAAACCAACGCATGCTCAAGAGGTAGCATGGTTGAAAACCAATCTGGATTGCTCTTGCAAAATTGCACCCGGCACTCTTTAACCCGAAAGGCATGCGCACAAAGCACCACGTACCACATGGGGTGATGAATGAGGTCTTTTCTTCGTCTTCCTTGAACATGAAGATCTGATGATACCCAGAGTATGCATCCAGAAAGGAGAGAAAATCACAACCTGAAGTGGAGTCCACAATCTGGTCGATGCGCGGCAAGGGAAATGTGTCCTTCGGGCAAGCTTTGTTGAGATATGTGAAATCTATGTAAAGCCTTCATTTTCCATTAGCCTTGTGTATGACCACTGGGTTTGCTAACCATGTCGGATGCAGTACTCCTTTGACCAGACCAGCTGCCTCAAGCTTCTTAATCTCTTCGGCAACAAACTACTGCTTCTCCAAAGCTTCCTTTCAAACCTTCTGCTTGACGGGTCGGGCATGTGGGCAGACAGCAAGGTGGTGCTCGATTACCTCCCTGGGAAGACCGCGGATATCAGATGGCTACTAGGCAAACACATCGACATTCGCAAGCAGGAAGGCAACGAGCGCGCTTTCCTATTTGTCATCAAGGGTGGAGCTGATAGTGAAGGTACCATCAACGCCAGCCAGCCCTGCCGGGACCTTTTTGACATGTGGTGCGGCAACCTTCGATCTCTTGCTGTTGGAACTCTCCGGCAAGTGCTCAATAGGCGCAGCATACTCCGAAGAGGTACGGTTTCCGGATTCCTTGCTGGTGTCCTTGCTATCCTTCTTCTTTCCTTTGTTCTCCTTGGCGGGAACTGCTGCTGCCGTGGCCTCTGCCGCCACTGCATCCCTGTACATCTTATCCACGCAAATGATTGCGTCTTTCTCATCTGACGGAATGGAAATGACTCCCACCGGCCTTGGCATCTTCAAAGTGTTGTAGGCATAGTGGGATGTCGCCATGAATTTTGCCAAAGCTGGGCGTCCAAGGATCCCATTGTACGGCAGGGGGAGGTCGACCACATCAAACACAACCTTTTCAGTCCGATAGTTCAATTCTCCCCCGAATGTTACTAGCAACGTGATCTTTCCCTTAGGATGACTCTTGCTGGGATTGAATCCTTAAAACATGCTCGTGACCTTTAGTTCTTCCTCTGCTATCTGAACCTTAGGATGACTCTTGCTTCACCGCCTCGGCCCTTCCGGCCAGTGCCATTCTGACCTTTTTCCTTGGCACGCTTCTCATATTCAGCCCTCTGCTTCATGACGAGCTGCTCAACCTGATGACACTCTTGGAGATCGTGGAGTTTGGTTCGATGAATCCTGCAATACGGCCCATTGGCTTTCCCAGCCTTCTCGGCAGCCGCAGCCTCCCGGCAGTCAGTGCACGCGGAAACTTCCTTGCCGGGGGCTTCGGCCTTAGCCTTCTTGCCGGTACTAGGTGTTCCCGATCCTTCGATGTCATCACTGCCTTATCCTTGCGCCTCTTTTTGCGCTGCTTGTTTTTCTTCTTCTAACTGGTAGTCTCATCGTCATCCTCTTAGTCGATGTCGATGCAATCTTCCTCTCCAGGAAGTTTCCTCCCTTCCTCCACCCGAGCACACTTGTCTACCAAGGTGTAAAGCTCCTTCACAGTCTTGGGCAACCGAACGTTCATCTTGGAACGTATCCTGCGGTTGCGCACATTGGATTGGAAGGCGGCTATCACAGCTGCCGGGTGGATATCTGGGATATTTCTGTGGACTTTGTTGAATCTCTGCAAATACTTCCATAGGGTCTCTCCTTCTTTATGCTGGAGAAGCCGCAAGTCACTGGGTCATCCTGGTTCTTGATGGCTGCCCGTGAAGGCGCCAATGAACTCATGGCACAGGTCAGCCCATAAGGAAATGGAGTTCTCCGGCAGGTGCATCAACTAAGACCTCACATTTGACTTGAGTGCCAAAGGGAAGTAGTTGGCGTACACCTTCTCATCTCTTCCCTTGGCAGCTTGAATAGTGATGGTGTAGATGCTCAAGAACTCTGCCGGGTTCAGCCTCCCATCATACTTCTAGGGTATCTCTGGCTTGAACGTGCGAGCGATGGCCAACGGATTTGCCGCAGCTCACGAGTGAAGGCGGGGAAACCAACCTCGAAAGGCAGGCACCCGCCATCCTCGAGCGCGGGCTCGTTGACATAGGGGCCATCACACCCATTAGTCCGGCAGTGGTCGTCGCGGTGTCGCTTGATGACAACAGGCACGCCTTCCCTCCGCCTGACCTCCGGGGCTCGCCGTTGGCTTGGACGTGCTCGAGGATCGGAAGAAGCCATCGAGACGTCGTCGGGTTCTTGATTTCGCGGCTCCCGCACATAATGCTGTGGTGGGGTCTACATAGTGGGGGTGGCCCCTTCCGTACGGCCACCAGCGCGAGCCGTTGTCGTCGCCTGGGGAAGCTGTGGTGGGCCAAGTCGCTGTGAGCCGCCAGCATCAGTGAAGCCAATCAGACTCTGAATGGTGGCTCTCCATTCATCCATCTGATCAGCCGCCAGCGGGAACCTCAACAGCAGCTGGGCCCACGCCATGGCCTCCGTAGCGGTGCTTGGCATCGGTGATGATGCTGTAGACCGCATCATCGCCTAGTTTCTGATGGTGCCGGCGGCGACTGCGACATGCCCTCGCTGTTGTGAACCAGCCGCTTGGATGGCATGGTGACGCGGTAAAGGCGCTTGAGGTCCAGTGGCTCCATTGGGCACAGTGATTGGGTTAACCCGCTCCGGGGGAGGCGCACACCCTATGGTCGCGCCCATGACAGAGGCGGCCGGAGGGTGGCGATTCGCCCAGACCATTTGTCACCACTGTGGTTGTGCCACGGCGAGGAGAAGAGGTACAAATGGAATAACCCCCTCATTCGTACCTCGTGGAGCATGACCACTGGGATGATGTTGATGCTACTCTTTTTCGGTGCCTCTCGCTCCCGCTTCGGCCATGGGGGAGGTGGTGACAACGCCGCCTGCGCCCACCGCGTCCCCCGCAATGCCCACATCCTTGTGCGCCTCCGCATTCCCAGCGGCATCGGTGGCCATGGCTGGCGGAGCCTTCGAGGTGGATGGGTGAGCAGTGGCACCGGGCTTCTTCTTGGGCGCCAAGGTCGATGGAGCTATCGATGATGAAAATGGTGATGAAGATGACGCGCTTCTCATGCTTTCGGGTTCGCGCAAGCGATCCCCCTACCTGGCACGCCAGAGATGTTGTGGGAAAACACAGCCACCTATGGGACAAAGAATCCCTTTCTGGTTCGGCGGGGGGATGGCACATTGCACAAAGAGCGGAGGAGCGTGGAACAGCACTGCAGAGATCATGCGGGCAATCTTTACCTAGGTCCGAGCTGCCGTGGGGCATAAAACCCTACTCCTGCTTTGGTGGGTTGATGGTGGAAAAATGGTGGTGAGCGCAACACGCTTGCCCGGCAGGGTTGCCTCGAGGCCAGAGCGGCTATGCGTGTATGAGTATGTGAGGGTGTGGATTAGCCACCCAAGCGACCAACCCTCTCTATGGTTGCCTTGGGCCTCCTTTGATAGATTAAGGGGTCACCACAGTGGCAAATCAATCTTTACACACTGATTAGATAGCAAACAATGTTGTCATACCTAATTCTGCAGGCTGACAGGGCGCATTAAATGTGTCGCTCAACGTCACATCACAGCTCGCCCGGCAGGCCCTGCCGGGCTATTTTGCCAGCTTCGCGCCTGCTTGCTTGACACGTCACAGGACGGGTGTCTCTTGGAGGTATTATCTGTAGGAGCTGGCTGCCATGTAGCGGATAGCAGGCACTTAGTCACCTTGGGGCTTGACACCGCACTGATTGATGACTTGGGTCATGATGAGGTGGTGCGGTCGAGCGGTTCTGCCTCCGTAAGCCCCGGCAGGCCTGCTGGGATGACCTGAATGCTTGCTTCCGGAGGTAACCCCATCCTTGGTAGGATCGCCTGCCCGGCAAGGGAGGTTTTTCCCCTAGTGATATCTTGCTTCTCTGGCTAGTCTTGGTCTTCTAGGTCTGCATGTTGGTCCTTCGAAGAGATGATCCCTTGTGCTTCAATCTGATCTTGGAGTTGTGATCTTATTCTCGTGCCTGTGCATAGTCTGGGCAACGGACCCAGGGTTTGTTGCACCGACAACCATCATCATAGGTGCTCCCTCTAACTTGGCACTGTTATATGTGGTTGCATGTTATGTATGATTTCTAGCTTGTATTGCTTCGAATTTTGTTGAATTCCATCTACTTACTTTACACATTATACTTGTGAATAAGACACGTTTTCCTGTTTCTACAACATACAATATATTTCTATCACACCATGTTCTTACATCAAAGTACTACTGTTGTGTAACCTGCAACAATCACTTATCATAGGACACGTTTAACTTGGGAGTGTGATATAGGTTACATCTCACATTCTTTTCTAGCTTGTACTACTTCTAATTTGTTGAAATGGCAATTATGACGAGACCGTTTTAACTTGGTAGAGTGATATTCGTTGCATCTTTCATATGGTGTCTAGATTTCATTGCTTCTAATTTGTTGAAATGCCTTATGCTTAGTTTACACATCATAGGTGTGAATATGCAATGTTGTCCTTTTCTCTTACACATTCAATCATCATATCATGAGGTCGCCTTACATTAAAGTAGTGATTGTCAGCCTCCTGCATCAATGTGTTATGAAAAGTGAATTTTTATTCATTTTTCTTGTGGGTTTGACTTGACAAGGCAATAAAATTAAGAAAGAGGAAGGAAAAAAAATTAAGGCAAGAACTGATGGCGGTCTTCCGGCGAAACCGGCATCCCAGGTGCTTTCTCTAGCTTGGTAGTGTGATATTGTCTAGCATGTTGCATATGGTGTCTAGCTTGTATTGCCTGTAATTTGATTAAATTACTTCTGCTTAGTTTACACAAATAGTTATGAATATGCCATGCCATCCTATTTTTCATACATATTCCATCCTCGTATCATGTGTTTGCCTTACATCAAGGTAGTGATTGTCAGTATCATGCATGAATGAGTCCTGAAGAGTGAATTTTATTGCTTTTTCTTGTCGGTTTTACTTGACGATACAAAATCAATAAAGCAGAAGGAAATTAGCAAGGCAGTGGATAAAGGTGCTCCTTCCAAACGAACAGCCTCTACATATTCCACTCCGCCATCCCCCCAACAAGATTTGGAAGACAACACATGCATAGACACTCAACGTAGCTGTGTTGATGATGAGCACATCTCCCCTTGTCCACCATTACAGGTGCTCCCTCTAACATGGTACTGTTATATGTGGTTGCATGTTATGTATGATGTCTAGCTTGTATTGCTTCTAATTTTGTTGAATTCCATCTGCTTACTTTACACATTATACTTGTGAATAAGACACGTGTTCCTGTTTCTAGAACATACAATATATGTCTATCACACCATGTTCTTACATCAAAGTACTATTGTTGTGTAACCTGCAACAATCACTTTTCACAAGACACGTTTAACTTGCGAGTCTGATATAGTTTACATCTCACATTATTTTATAGCTTGTACTACTAATTTGTTGAAATGGCACTAATGACGAGACAAATTTAACTTGGTATACTGATATTCGTTGCGTCTTACATATGGTGTCTAGCTTTCATTGCTTCTAATTTGTTGAAATGCCTTCTACTTAGTTTACACATCATAGTTGTGAATATGCAATGCTGTGAATATGCAATGGCACTAATGACGAGAGACATTTAACTTGGTAGTGTGATGTTGTTTGCATCTTGCATATGATTTATTTCTTGTACTGCTTCGCATTTGTTTAAATGCCAGTTATGACAAGACACTGTTAACTTGGCAGAGCGATATTTGTAGCATCTTTCATATGGTGTCTACCTTCCATTGCATTGCTTCTAATTTATTGAAATGTCTTCTGCTTAGTTCACACATCATAGTTCTGATTATCTCATGTCGTCCTGTTTTTCGCACATATTACATCCTCCTATCATGCGGTTGTCTAAGATCAAAGTTTAGTTCGCTTGTATCACGCATCAATTTGTTCCAAAGAACTAAATTTTTATTCCTTTTTCTTGTCAGCTTGACTTGACATGGCATAGAGAAAGAGGAAAGAACAAAGAATGGCAGGGGATGGTGTTAGTACTCGGGACGCACGGAAACGGAAGCGGGAGAATAATGCCGATTCTACTGGTACTGATGGTGAAATAGAAGGTCAAAATCCACCAAAAAGATTGTACAAACATGGTATCCCGTGCTACACCAGCTGCAAAACAATCCAAATAGAAACTAATAGCTGCCACCAAACAAGCAGCGACAGACCTAGTTGTTGCAACACCTTCCACAGTATCACGAGATGCACAAGTTACTCGTTTGTCAACTCAGCTAGCAGCACATTCCCAACCTCCCTTGCCACCTGACACTACTTATGAAGCACTCTTGACGCAAGACGAGTTGGCAAGATCAAATGAACCTTGTGAGCTTCAACAGCAAGAAGGTAGTTGCTGGAGTCAAGTTACAGTTGCATGCTTCTTTATATGTAGTCTCACAGTTTGATGTACACTAACACTTCCTATGTTCGTTGTTGGACTATCACCTAGGTGCAAGAGGAAATAGACATCAGGGATAATGCTGATAGGCTAAGTAAATCTAGAGGAGGAAGAATGGAGATCCATTTTGAGGTAGGTTTAAAAAGGCCACGTGATGCTACAGAGTCTGCCAAGTTAGTATCAGAGGCAGCAGTTGTCATTAGGTGTCATGCACGTATCCTCCCAACATGGATTCAATACAGGAATGACAAAGACAAAACCCAGTTCAACACCTTCCTCGACCATTTATCTGTAAGTATGGTTATGTATGGAAATTAGTAATATCATCTTGCTCTGTCCCATACTTTCTAGGTTGCTGATAATGAGACTCCCATAATTTTCAACAGATGAGGTTCAAGTTAGATAGCCAAGATGATGCAACCAGACAAGCATGCACCCATGTTTTCAAGTCTGCTATGCGACAGTATTGGTATAACTTGAGGAAAACTCACTTTGAAGGCAAGGCTAACAGTGAACAGACAACAAGATCTCGTAGCTGTATTGCACACTGCGAGGCTCTTGTAATTAGCTGTTGTTTCACTCTTTTCGCTGTGCCATATTATCAGATCAATATTGACTTGTTCCAAATGCAGAGGAAAGCCCGCAAGGACCAAAAAGTACCTGTCACACCAGCAAGACGAAGGGCAGTACACCAGTCAAAGTTGTTGTTGTAAGTGCTTGATCCTCATGCCTTTTAACTACTACTAACTCTGACTTGTGCACTGAACTGCACATTTTGCAACCAATGTCTATTACTCTTTTCAATTTTATACACAATTGTCTTAGCGTATCATTGCACCTTACAAGTTTTAAAAGAGAGGAGTGATGTTTCTTTGATCTTGATCTATAATCTAGTTCTGTGCTGGACTTGTCTACACAACGTTACAATTACATGTTTGTCTATTCTCAGTTGTTTTGTGATATGAATGATGTCATACTATGATTACCATATTATAAACTTCGTCTCTTTATCCTTAGTTGTCAATACAATGTGAAGAAATAGACAATACATTAGCCATGGTACATGGTCATATGTTTGGAACCTGGTTTTATTATGTACTTTGTAGTAAAATACAACTAATATTTTACACGAGTTCACCAGAATAAGTTCTGTATATAGACCAAAGCTATTTTGTTTGGTTTTGCCACCTCCTTAACATCTTCTGTTCTAGTACTACTAATGTAAAAACTCAACTTTTCAGCAGGCTATGGAACAAATGGTGGAACCGTCACCTTCTGAAGGTGACGAGGCAACTATAACCGCAATGTCACCTCTTGCTGCAGTGGGTCAGTACCTGTCCACTAACAGTGCCAAAAGCATGTTCCTGCATAATACTGGGTTGGTTGTTAAGGCAATCTCATCCAAACTGCCTCATGATCAAGATATGCAAGCTCAAAACAATGTTATATCTGCACTCCAGACACAAGTCCATTCCCTAACAGAAACCCTTTGTGAAACAAGGACAACCATTGTTCGATGTCGTCAAGATATGCATGGTTTTGAAACCAGACTATCAGACATTTGTTATGTTGTTCAGGAGCCTAGGAGAAATGAAGGCGAAGGTTATGGTGCTCCATCAGACAGTGCATCATGAAAATGTAACAGTCAGATCAAATGAACTGAGCTTCTGAACTTCTGATGGTGCATTTATCTGCCGGACTGTTAACTTTTATGCCAACCTTCCTTTTGTTTCATGGTTGTAATTTGTTTTGTTGCGATACAAAATTTGTTCTTAACATGCAGCCAGTGGCTCAAGAAAATAGCAAGCCATTTTTGTATAGTGTAGGGTGTTCCCTATAATTGCACTGGTGGCGAACTTTGATGCCCAGTGGATGTAATCTGTGCAATCACCTTAATAGCCTAGTGTTAGTTTTTGGCTTATTTATTTCCCTAGTCTTCTTTTTCCTTAGTTTGCTAGTGGCCGCAACAACCGTGGGCCATATACGGACCGTGGTAACCTTGAGCCTGCTACAGGCCGTCGGATAGATGGGCCTCCAACGGGCCGTAGATTCAGTGGGCCTCGAGCCGTTAGATAAATGGGCCCACATGGGCCGTAAACGGGCGCAATTGGTATTGGGCCAGCATGGTAATGGGTCATTAACAAGCCGGAAGGCATCAAAGGCTTAATTCTATCATAGGCATAATGGGTCATTAATGGGCCAGGATATAGGACGAGCTGGAAATGGTGCAATGGGTTAACATGCCACAAACGGGTCGATTCTAACCACGGGTCAAATTTGGCCCATTAGGGGAATAGGACAGTAATGGGCTGGAAGTAATCGAGGGCCGGAAAGGAGCCCAAGAATGTATGGGCCATCAGTAGGCCGAAAGCTAACACGAGCTGGAAACGGCCCATGTGAATCATGGGCCGTTACTGGGCATAAAGAAATTTACTGTTTATTATGGGCCAGAGTCACCGCGTCCCATTAAAGGGCCAAAAGATACAAAAGGCCTTGTATGGGCCGAAAGACGTCGTGGGCCATGCATGGGCCGAAAATGAAACGGGCTAGTATTATACTGGATGGCCCACATGACTCTGTTGGGCCGATTTCGGGAACGCCATAATGGGCCGTGAGTTACTCGGCCGTAAAAAGGGTCTATATGCGAACAGACTGTTAACAGGCTTTTCATGGGCTAGCTCGCTAGCTCTTGACCAAGTCAAACGGGCCGACCTTTGTAAGCTAAATGGGCCAGCGTTGGGCCATCGCACGTGTCGACATATCATAGGCGCCTATCTGACCCAATGACGAGCTGACATGTGTTTCCTCCGGCCAGTGAGAATTTTACACGTGAAAAATCACCATTGGTCATCGCTGTTAACGGGTTACCGGATCCAAAACCGGACCCGATACCTTAACGGCAACCCATTATAGTGGATGCCACGTGTCGGTTACCCTTGACGAAAGCACTTTGATGACGCGCCATTTATCGTCATGGAAGTGAACACTTCCATGATGATAGTTTTGGTATTGTCATGGAACACTTCTACAACAACACAAGTATTACTATCTTGATTCTGTCATAAAATCGTCATGGATGTACATGCATGACAAAAAATGTGACCTACTGTGACAAACACGTATCATCACAGAAGTGTATTTTTTGTAGTGTCATTAGCAGAGAGCTCTGAGATTGAGATCTCCGGATTCGAACAGTAAGAAAACAAAACAGGAAAAAAAGAGGCAAGCGTGGAATCACCAGTCCACCAGTCAAGCCAGAATCTAGTGGACGCACCATTCCTAACCACAAACTTAACATGATAACGAAACACTCCAGACACTTTGACAAGGTCTTTCCTGAACTGGGAACCCTGAGAAGAAGATACGAACATAGGGTAGTTGGCACGGAAGTATTTAGCTTTGAGAAGGTCAAACCAGAGAGTCCCCGGGCCAGCCATCATAACCCTCCACCACCATTTAACAATCAAACATGTGTTCATAACAACGGTTTTTAAGATGCCTAACCCCCAAGGTTTTTAGTTTTGCAAGTGATCTTCCATTTTACAATACAGTACTTACGCTTGTTAACGGCAACATTCAAGTAGAAAGCATTGATACGTCTCCAACATATCTATAATTTTTGATTGTTCCACGCTATTATATTATCAATCTTGGATGTTTTATAATGATTTTATAGTCATTTTATATCATTTTTGGTACTAACCTATTGACATAGTGCCAAGTGCCAGTTCCTGTTTTTTTTGTGTTTTTTACATCGGAGAAAATCAATATCAGACGGAGTCCAAATGCCACGAAACTTTACGGAGATTTTTTATGGAGCAGAAGGAACATGTTGGGCCCTGGTTGCACCTGGGGGGAGTCCTGAGGAGGGGACAACCCACCAGAGCACGCTAGGAGGCCCAGGTGCGCCCTCGTGGGTTGTTCCCACCTCGGGTGCCCCCCGAACCGCCTCTTTGCTCTATAAATACCCCAAAATACCAGAACCCTAGGGGAGTCGACGAAATATTCAACCAGCCGCCGTAGATTCCATAACCACTAGATCCAATCTAGACACCATCTCGGATGGGGTTCACCACCTCCATTGGTGCCTCTCCTATGATGCGTGAGTAGTTCTTTCTAGACCTTTGGGTCCATAGTTAGTAGCTAGATGGCTTTCTCTCTCTCGTTGAATTCTCAATACAATGGTCTCTTGCAGATCCATATGATGTAACTCTTTTTGCAGTGTGTTTGTTGGGATCTGATGAACTTTGAGTTTATGATCAGTCATATCTTTTTATATCCATGAAAGTTATTTGAGTTTCTTTGATATCTTATATGCATGATCTCTTATAGCCTCGCATTTCTTCTCCGATATTTGGGTTTTGTTTGGCCAACTTGATCTATTTATCTTGCAATGGGAAGAGGTGCCCGGTAGTGGGTTCGATCTTACGGTGCTTGATCCCAGTGACAGAAAGGGAACCACCACGTATGTATCATTGCTACTAAGGATAAAAAGATGGGATCTATATCTACGCAATAGATAAATGGATCTTTTCTACATCATGTCATCATTCTTATTGCATCACTCCATTTTTCCATGAACTTAATACACTAGATGCATGCTGGATAGCGGTTGATGTGTGGAGTAATAATAGTAGATGCAGGCAGGAGTCGGTCTACTAATCTTGGACGTGATGCCTATGTAATGATCATTGCCTGAATATCGTCATAATTATTTGAGGTTCTATCAATTTCCCAACAGTAATTTGTTTACCACCGTTTGCTATCTTTCTCGAGAGAAGCCACTAGTGAAACCTACGGCCCCCGGGTCTTCGTTCTCATATATTTGCTTGTGATCTACTTTTCCTTTGCATTTTTATTCAAATCTATTAAACCAAAAATCCAAAAATCCTTTGCTGCACTTTATTTTATTTATGATCTATTATTTCAATATACTACAAATTTCTGGCATCGTTACCCGAAAGGGATTGACAACCCCTTTAACACGTCGGGTTGCAAGGTGTTGTTATTTGTGTGCAGGTGTTGTTTACGTTGTGTTGCTTGGTTCTCCTACTGGTTCGATAACCTTGGTTTCATCACTGAGGGAAATACCTACCTTCGTTGTGCTACATCATCCCTTCCTCTTTGGGGAAACACCGACGTAGTCCTAGCAGACAGGAGCTTTCTGGCGCTATAGACAGGGAGCAATCAAGCACCTCTATGCTTATAAAAACCGTCATGAGTACCCTGAGAGAGGCGGTAGAAGCCCATAGTGAACATGGGGAGGGAGGATAAACACCCATTGATAAGACACACCTTCCCAGCTGAGTTGTTATACCTGACACGCCATGGAATGACACGATTTCCCACTTTGTTGAAAAGGGGTTTAAATTCTATGGCACGATGGGGAGAGATAGATAGGCCCATGTACTTGAAAGGGAAGGAGCCTAGCTTGCAATTCAAAAGATGAGATATCTGGAGGGCTTCAACCTCAAACACACCAGTGACAATGACCTCATTTTTGAAGAAATTAATTTTAAGCCCTGACAAGGCTTCAAAATAGAGAAAGATAAATTTCAGATAAGCAATACATGCATAGTTAAGTTCCACCATAATGATGGTGTAATCAGCATACTGGAGGTGCGAGATACCGCGAGGCAGAAGATGGGAAATAACAGGGGAGATATGACCCGCAGAAATAGCCCGATCCAAAAGACACGAGAGGGTGTCAACCACAAAGTTGAACAGGAGGGGAGAGAAAGGGTCCCATTGCCTCAGGCCCCTACCATTGGCAAAGAACTTGTTGATAACACCATTGACTACCACAAAGCATGCCCCCTAGAAACTAGTTGCATAACACGATGGACATAAGCATCGTCAAAATCCCAACTAACAGTCATATGCTTTTTCAGAGTCAAGCTTCAATATTACGGCATGGGAGCCTCTGATCCTGAGGTCATGCACAACCTCATGTAGACAAAGAACACCATCAAGGATAAAACATCCTTTCACGAAAGCAGATCGTGTGGGACTAAGAATACGATAGTGACGGGAGAAAGGCGAGACGCAAAGCCTTTGGCCAGGAACTTAGCAAAATTATTAATAAGAGCGATAGGTCAAAACTGGGAGATCACCTCCGCACCCTTCACCTGGGAAAGGATAGCATAATTCAACCTTGAATAATAGAACAAACCAGGTCACGCAACACCGGCCAGAATTTTCGGAAAATAAAATAGAGTAGCCATCAGGACTAGAGGCAGAATTCATATTGGCGGAGGAGATGGACACCTCGATCTCCTCCACTGAGAGAGGGAGCATGAGGGCAGTATTCTCCTCCCTGGAGACATAAATGTGCTGATCCCGGAAGGAAGGCGAGAGAGAGAAGCCAGAAGTAGGCCTAACTGCCAGCAAGGAAGCAAAAAAAAAATTGTGCGCGTGATCAATGGTAAGGCTAGGACCAGAGACTCGCACGTCATCAATTAAAAGACTGTCTATCAAGCACTGCAAACGTCTACCATTGGCGATCGTGAAAAATATGTAGTAGGCGAGTCACCTTTCATGGTCCAGTTGATCAAGCCACATTGTTTCCAGTATGCCTCAGCCTAACGATGAAGCTACATAAGAGCATCCTCGAGGTCATAATGTTGCTGTCAAGCCAAGGCGGACAACCCAACAGGTCAAGCTTAAGCTTGCACGCCTCAGCCACCCTATTCTGGCCCCAGCCCTTAAGGAATTTGTGAAGATGGTAGGAGCAATAGTACCAGTCATCCATCGGCTCGAACGACCTAACCCTTGAGGCCATTAACAAGGAAATCTTCCTAGAAGCAAGATAAAAAATCCGTCAACCAATAGCCAAGAGGCATAGAATTTAAACCTACAAGCAATAGAAACTGGACGGACACTGAGATCCAACAAAAGGGGGGAGTGGTCAGACCCAACATGCGGCAAAGCCGAAAGAAAGACCTGCGGGAACAATAAATCCCAGGGGTGAGACATAAACACACAATTCAAAATCGATCGAACTGGGTTAATCTGATGATTGGACCATGTAGCCCCAGACCTAGGGATCTCACGAAGTGCACAATCCGCAATGAAACCATTAAAAGCATCCGTCATAGTCCATGAAAAAATAGATGGGTTTTTTTCAGTAGGAGCCTGCAATAAGTTAAAATCCCCACCAATAAGAAGCGGGATATTACAAGAATCAATTTTTGTCGTGAGTTCATCCAGGACTGAGAGAGAGAGACAGAGATCAGCAGGGCCATAAACCACCAACATATTCCAAAGAACATTAAGTCTCTTATGATGGAGCACTGATGTCTACTACACAATTTTCTTCTTGTAGACGTTGTTGGGCCTCCAAGTGCAAAGGTTTGTAGGACAGTAGCAAATTTCCCTCAAGTGGATGACCTAAGGTTTATCTATCCGTGGGAGGCGTAGGACGAAGATGGTCTCTCTCAAACAACCCTGCAACCAAATAGCAAGGAGTCTCTTGTGTCCCCAACACACCCAATACAATGGTAAATTGTATAGGTGCACTAGTTCGGCGAAGAGATGGTGATACAAGTGCAATATGGATGGTAGATATAGGGTTTTGTAATCTCAAAATCTAAAAACAGCAAGGTAACTAATGATAAAAGTGAGCGCAAACGGTATTGCAATGCGTTGAAACAAGGCCTAGGGTTCATACTTTCAATAGTGCAAGTTCTCTCAACAAGGATAACATAGTTAGATCATATAATGCTAGATCATATAACAATCCCTCAACACGCAACAAAGAGTCACTCCAAAGTCACTAATAACGGAGAACAGACGAAGAGATTATTGTAGGGTACGAAACCACCTCAAAGTTATTCTTTCTGATCGATCTATTCAAGAGTCAGTAGTAAAATAACACGAAGCTATTATTTCCGTTCGATTTATCCTAGAGTTCGTACTAGAATAACACCTTAAGACACAAATCAACCAAAACCCTAATGTCACTTAGATACTCCAATGTCACCTCAAGTACTCGCAGGTATGATTATACGATATGCATCACACAATCTCAGATTCATCTATTCAACCAACACAAAGAACTTCAAAGAGTGCCCCAAAATTTCTACCGGAGAGTCAAGACGAAAACGTGTGCCAACCCCTATGCATAAGTTCACAAGGTCACGGAACTCGCAAGTTGATCACCAAAACATACATCAAGTGGATCACGTGAATATCCCATTGTCACCACAGATAAGGACATGCAAGACATACATCTAGTGTTAATCCTTAAAGACTCACTCTGATAAGATAACTTCAAAGGGAAAACTCAATCCATTACAAGAGAGTAGAGGGGGAGAAACAAAATAAGATCCAACTATAATAGCAAAGCTCGTGATACATCAAGATCGTGCCGAATAAAGAACACGAGAGAGAGAGAGATCAAACACATAGCTACTGGTACATACCCTCAGCCCCGAGGGTGAACTACTCCCTCCTTGTCATGGAGAGCGCCAGGATGATGAAGATGGCCACCGGTGATGGATCCCCCCTCCGGCAGAGTGCCGGAACGGGGTCCCGATTGGTTTTTGGTGGCTACAGAGGCTTCCGGCGGCGGAACTCCTGATCTAGGTTATTTTCTGGAGGTTTCTGTATTTATAGGGATTCTTGGCGTAGGTCTCATGTCAGGGGGGTCTCCGAGTCATCCATGAGATAGGGGGACGCGCGCAGGGGTAGGGCACGCCCTCCACCCTCGTGGACGGCTCGGGACTCTTCTGGCCCAACTCTTTTACTTCGGGGGCTTCTTTTCGTCCACAAAAAATCATCAAAAATCGGCACGTCAAGTGGACTCCGTTTGGTATTCCTTTTCTATAAAACTCGAAAAAAGGAAAAAAACAGAAACTGGCACTGGGCTCTAGGTTAATAGGTTAGTCCCAAAAACCATATAAAATAGCATATAAATGCATATAAAACATCCTAGTTGGATAATATAATAGCATGGAACAATCAAAAATTATAGATACGTTGGAGACGTATCAAGCATCCCAAAGCTTAATTCCTACTCGTCCTCCAGTAGGTAAATGATAAAAACAGAATTTTTGATGTGGAATGCTACCTAACATATTTTTCAATGTAATTTTATTTATTGTGGCATCAATGTTCAGATCCGAAAGATTCAAGACAAAAGTTTAATATTAACATAGAAATAATAATACTTCAAGCATACTAACCAAACAATTAGGTCTTCTCAAAATAGCATAGCCAAAGAAAGCTCATCCCTACAAAATCATATAGTTTGGCTACGCTTCATCTTCGTCACACAAAATGCTCCAATCATGCACAACCCCGATGACAAGCCAAGCAATTGTTTCATACTTTAGTATTCTCAAACTTTTTCAACTTTCACGCAATATATGAGCACGAGCCATGGACATAGCAATATATGTGGAATAGAATGGTGGTTGTGGAGAAGACAAAAAAGAGGAAGATAGTCTCACATCAACTAGGCATATCAATGGGCTATGGAGATGCCCATCAATAGATATCGATGTGCGTGAGTAGGAATTGCCATGCAATGGATGCACTAGAGCTATAAGTGTATGAAATCTCAACAAAAGAAACTAAGTGGGTGTGCATCCAACTTGCTTGCTCACGAAGACCTAGGGCAATTTGAGGAAGCCCATCATTGGAATATACAAGCCAAGTTCTACAATGAAAAATTCCCACTAGTATATGAAAGTGACAACATTGGAGACTCTCTATCATGAAGATCACGGTGCTACTTTGAACCACAAGTGTGGTAAAAGGATAGTAGCATTGCCCCTTCTCTATTTTCTCTCATTTTTTTTATTTGGGCCTTTCTCACTTATTTTGGCCTCTTTTTTCGTCCGGAGTCTCATCCCGACTTGTGGGGGAATCATAGTATCCATCATCCTTTCCTCACTGGGACAATGCTCTAAAAAGGAAGATCATCACACTTTTATTTACTTACAACTCAAGAATTACAACTCGATACTTAGAACAAATATGACTCTACGTGAATGCCTCCAGCGGTATACCGGCATGTGCAATGAATCAAGAGTGACATGTATGAAAAAATTATGAAGGGTGGCTTTGCCACAAATACGATGTCAACTACATGATCATGCAAAGCAATTTGACAATTATGGAGCGTGTCATAATAAATGGAACGGTGGAAAGTTGCATGGCAATATATCTCATAATGGCTATGGAAATGCCATAATAGGTAGGTACGGTGGCTGTTTTGAGGAAGGTAAATGATGGGTTTATGGTACCGGTGAAAGATGCGCGGCACAAGAGAGGCTAGCAATGGTGGAAGGGTGAGAGTGCGTATAATCCACAGACTCAATATTAGTCATAAAGAACTCACATACTTATTGCAAAAATCTAGAAGTCATCAAAACCAAGCACTACACGCATGCTCCTAGGGGTATAGATTGGTAGGAAAAGACCATCGATCATCCCCGACCGCCACTCATAAGGAAGGCAATCAAAGAAACACCTCATGCTTCAAATTTGTCACACAACAGTTACCATACGTGCATGCTATGGGACTTGCAAACCTCAACACAAGTATTTATCAATTTCACAATTACTCAACTAGCACGACTCTAATATCACCATCTTCATATCTCAAAATAATCATCAAGTATCAAACTTCTCATGGTATTCAATGCACTCTATATGAAAGTTTTTATTGTACCCATCTTGAATGCCCATCATATTAGGACTAATCTTATAACCAAAGAAAATTACCATGTTGTTCTAAAAGACTCTCAAAATATATAAGTGAAGCATGAGAGTTCATTAATTCCTTCAAAATAAAAACCACAGTTGTTCTCTAAAAGATATAAGTGAAGCACTAGAGCAAACGACAAACTACTCTGAAAGATATAAGTGAAGATCAATGAGTAGTTGAATAATTATGCAACTATGTGAAGACTCTCAAACATTTAAGAATTTCAGATCTTGGTATTTTATTCAAACAGCAATCAAAACAAAAGAAAATAAAATGATGCTCCAAACAAAACACATATCATGTGGTGAATAAAAATATAGCCTCAAGTAAAGTTACCGATGAACGAAGACGAAAGAGGGGATGCCATCCGGGGCATCCCCAAGCTTAGGCTCTTCGTTGTCCTTGAATATTACCTTGGGGTGCCTTGGGAATCCCCAAGCTTAGGCTCTTGCCACTCCTTATTTTATAGTCCATTGAATCTTTACCCAAAACTTGAAAACTTCACAACACAAAACTTAACAGAAAACTTGTAAGCTCCGTTAGCATAAGAAAATAAATCACCACATAGGTACTGTTGTGAACTCATTCTAAATTCATATTGGTGTAATATCTACTGTATTACAACTTCTCATGGTTCATACCCTTCGATACTACTCATAGATTCATCAAAATAAGCAAACAACACAATGAAAGCAGAATCTGTCAAAACAGAACAGTCTGTAGTAATATAGAGATTTCGAATACTTCTGTAACTCCAAAAATTCTGAAAAATTAGGAAGACCAGGATAAAAAGTATATTGATCTACTGAAGTTGGATTTGGTATTTTATCGCTCTCTTGTAAAAAATAATAATTATTTTCGTGAGCGCATACTTTCTGTTTTTCAGCAAGATCAAATCAACTATCACCATAGATCATCCCAAAGGTCTTACTTGGCACTTTATTGAAAAAAAAGTTATAAAACATGATTACTACAGTAGCTTAATCATGTGAACACACAAAAACAGTAGGAGTAAATATTTGGTTGTCTCCCAACAAGCGCTTTTCTTTAATGCCTTTATAGCTAGGCATGATGATGACAATGATGCTCACATAAAAGATAGGAATTGAAACATAAAGAGAGCATCATGAAGAATATAACTAGCACATTTAAGCCTAACCCACTTACTATTCATAGGGATTTTGTGAGCAAACAACTTGTGGTAACAAGAATCAACTTGCATAGGAAAGTAAAACAAGGATAACTTCAAGATTTTCAACACATAGAGAGGAAAGTTGATATTATTGCAATATGTAAAAGCATATGTTCCTCTCTCATAATAATTTTCAGTAGCATCATGAATTAATTCAACAATATAACCATCACATAAAGCATTCTTTTCATGATCTACAAGCATAGAATTTTTATTACTCTCCACATAATCAAATTTCTTCTCATGAATAGTAGTGGGAGCAAACTCAACAAAATAACTATCATGTGAGGCATAATCCAATTGAAAGTTAAAATCATGATGACAAGTTTCATGGATATCATTATTCTTTATAGCATATGTGTCATCACAATAATCATCATAGATAGGAGGGATCCTTTCATCATATTAATTTTGCTCATCAAAACTTGGGGGACAAAAAATATCATCTTCATCAAACATAGCATCCCCAAGCTTGTGGCTTTGAATATCATTAGCATCATGGGTGTTCAAAGAATTCATACTAATAAAATTGCAATCATTCTCATCATCCAAAGATTTAGTGCCAAACATTTTAATACATTCTTCTTCTAACACTTTGTCACAATTATCGAAATCCTTATTTTCACGAAAGACATTAAAAAGATGAAGCATATGAGGCAACCGTAATTCCATTTTTTTGTAGTTTCCTTTTATAGACTAAACTAGTGATATAACAAGAAACTAAAATATTCGATTGCAAGATCTAAAGATACACCTTCAAGCACTCACCTCCCCGGCAATGGCGCTAGAAAATAGCTTGATGTCTACTACACAACCTTCTTCTTGTAGACGTTGTTGGGCCTCCAAGTGCAGAGATTTGTCGGACAGTAGCAAATTTCCCTCAAGTGGATAACCTAAGGTTTATCAATCCGTGGGAGGCATAGGATGAAGATGGTCTCTCTCAAACAACCCTGCAACCAAATAACAAAGAGTCTCTTGTGTCCCAACACACCCAATACAATGGTAAATTGTATAGGTGCACTAGTTTGGCGAAGAGATGCTGATACAAGTGCAATATGGATGGTAGATATAGGTTTTTGTAATCTCAAAATCTGAAAACAGCAAGGTAACTAATGATAAAAGTGAGCGAAAACGGTATTGCAATGCGTTGAAACAAGGCCTAGGGTTCATACTTTCACTAGTGCAAGTTCTCTCAACAAGGATAACATAGTTGGATCATATAACAATCCCTCAACATGCAACAAAGCGTCACTCCAAAGTCACTAATAGTGGAGAACAAACGAGGAGATTATTGTAGGGTGTGAAACCACCTCAAAATTATTCTTTCTGATCGATCTATTCAAGAGTCCGTAGTAAAATAACACGAAGCTATTATTTCTGTTCGATCTATCCTAGAGTTCGTACTAGAATAACACCTTAAGACACAAATCAACCGAAACACTAATGTCACCTAGATACTCCAATGTCACCTCAAGTATTCGTGGGTATGATTATACGATATGCATCACATAATCTCATATTCATCTATTCAACCAACACAAAGAACTTCAAAGAGTGCCCCAAAGTTTCTACCGGAGAGTCAAGACGAAAACGTGTGCCAACCCCTATGCATAAGTTCACAAGGTCACGGAACTCGCAAGTTGATCACCAAAACATACATCAAGTGGATCACGTGAATATCCCATTGTCACCACAAATAAGCACATGCAAGACATACATCAAGTGTTCTCAAATCCTTAAAGACTCACTCCGATAAGATAACTTCAAAGGGAAAACTCAATCCATTACAAGAGAGTAGAGGGGGAGAAACATCATAAGATCCAACTATAATAGCAAAGCTTGTGATACATCAAGATCGTGCCAAATAAAGAACACGAGAGAGAGATATCAAACACATAGCTACTGGTACATACCCTCAGCCCTGAGGGTGAACTACTCCCTCCTCATCATGGAGAGCGCCGGGATGATGAAGATGGCCATCGGTGATGGATCCCCCCTCCGGCTGGGTGCCGGAACAGGGTCCCGATTGGTTTTTGGTGGCTACAGAGACTTGCAGTGGCGGAACTCCCGATCTAGGTTATTTTCTAGAGGTTTATGTATTTATAGGAATTTTTGGCGTAGGTCTCATGTTAGGGGGGGTCTCCAAGTCGTCCACGAGATAGGGGGACGCGCCCAGGGGGTAGGACGCGCCCTCTACCCTCGTGGACGGCTCGGGACTCTTCTGGCCCAACTCTTTTACTTCGGGGGCTTCTTTTGGTCCACAAAAAATCATCAAAAATTGGCACATCAATTGGACTCCGTTTGGTATTCCTTTTCTATAAAACTCAAAAACGAGGAAAGAAACAGAAACTGGCACTGGGCTCTAGGTTAATAGGTTAGTCCCAAAAATCATATAAAATAGCATATAAATGCATATAAAACATCCTAGATGGATAATATAATAGCATGGAACAATCAAAAATTATAAATACTTTGGAGACGTATCAAGCACCATGCTGGACTAGAAGATACCATGATCGAAAGCTACAAAGTCAAAGAAATCTAATTTCTCTCCAATAAGGATACCTCTAGAATGCTCAGAAGGAGGAAGCCATCGCCAAATGAAGCGATCGGGACCTGCAGTAGATGAAAGCTCGTTTCTAGAGAAAGATTCTTTGAAAGTCTCAATTACGCACACCTGATCCATATTATCGGCACGAACTAAATCACGGAGCTGGTCACGACGCCCCTAGCCGAAGTGCCTAATATTCCAGAATAGAAATTTCATTTGGAGGTGAGGTTTTTTATGTGAATAGTATATTTGCACTGGGCCACGCACGATTTAACTCATTTAGTAGTAGCCTGTTTAGCCTTAGGCGGAGGGGGCGTGCCTCAACCCGTCCCCTTCGGGACCAAAGAACTGCCGACCGAGGCCAGCGGCTTCCCAGTTGTTGTCTCTTTGGCCTTAGCAATAGCCACCTGGGCAACTTCATTTGCCCGAATCAAAGAGAGAATGGAAGAGGGAGAGCCTGCATTACCATGTAAATACACCCCAACAATAGATAGAATGTCAACAAGTGGGTATCGTGGAGGGAAGGAAAAACTAAGCGAACAGGAGAAGCCGGTGTGGGGTTATGATACGTCTCCAACGTATCTATAATTTTTTATTGTTCCATGCTATTATATTATCTGTTTTGCATGTTTTATATGCATTAATATGCTAATTTATATTATTTTTGGTACTAATTAACCTAGAGCCCAGTGCTAGTTTCTGTTTTTTCCTTGTATTTGAGCTTCGCAGAAAAGGAACACCAAATGGACTCCAAATGGAATAAAACCTTCGCGATGATTTTTCTTGGACCAGAAGATACCCAGGAGACTTCAAGATCAAGTCAAAAGAGCCACGAGGCAGCGACAAGGGGGGAGGGCGCGCCCCCTACCTTGTGGGCCCCTCATGACTCCCCTGATCTAATTTTGCCTCATATATATTCACATATATTCCCAAACCACCAGAAGCATGCACGAAAACACTTTTCCACCGCCGCAACCTTCAATTCCCGTGAGATCCCATCCTGGGCCTTTTCCGGCATCCCGCCGGAGGGGGATTCGATCATGGTGGGCATCTACACCAACTCTATTGCCCTTCCGATGAAGTGTGAGTAGTTTACCTCGGACCTTCGGGTCCATAGCTAGTAGCTAGATGGCTTCTTCTCTCTCTTTGATTCTGACTACCATGTTCTCCTCAATGTTCTTGGAGATCTATCCAATGTAATCTTATTTTGCGGTGTGTTTGTTGAGATCCGATGAATTGTGGATTTATGATCTGCTTATGTATGAATATTATTTGAATCTTCTCTGAATTCTTTTATGCATGATTTGATATCTTTGTAATTCTCCTCGAACTATCGGTTTAGTTTGGCCAACTAGATTGGTTTTTCTTACAATGGGATAAATGCTTAGCTTTGGGTTCAATCTTGCGGTGTCCTCTCATTGTGACAGTAGGGGCAGCGAGACACGTATTGTATTGTTGCCATCGAGGATAAAAAGATGGGGTTTACATCATATTGCTTGAGTTTATTCACCTACATCATTTCATCTTACTTAAAGTGTTACTCTATTCTTCATGAACTTAATACTCTAGATGCAGGCAGGAGTCGATCGATGTGTGGAGTAATAGTAGTAGATGCAGGCAGGAGTCAGTCTCATTAACACAGACATGATGCCTATATTTCATAATCATTGCCTTGGATATCATCATAAATTTGCGCTTTTCTATCAATTGCTCGACAGTAATTTGTTCACCCGCCGTATTATTTGCTATGTTGAGAGAAGCCTCTAGTGAAACCTATGGCCCCCGGGTCTATTTTCCATCATACTAGTTTCCGATCTTCTATTTTCCATCATATAAGTTTCCAATCTACTATTTTGCAATCTTTTACTTTTCGATCTATAAACCCAAAAAACCCAAAAATATTTACTTTATCTTTTGTTTAGTTTTATCTATCTCTATCAGATCTCACTTTTGCAAGTGACCGTGAAGGGATTGACATCCCCTTTATCGCGTTGGGTGCAAGTGTTTGATTATTTGTGTAGGTATTGGTGATTTGTGCGTTGTCTCCTACCGGATTGATACCTTGGTTCTCTAACTAAGGGAAATACTTATCTCTACTTTGCTACATCACCCTTTCATCTTCAATGGAAAACCAACGCAAGCTCAAGAAGTAGCAGGAAGAATTTCTGGCGCCGTTGTCGGGGAGATCTACGCCAAGTCAAGACATACCAAGTACCCATCATAAAACTCTCATTTCTTGCATTACATTATTTTCCATTTGCCTCTCGTTTTCCTCTCCCCCACTTCTAAAATGGTTTTCAGAAAAATACAAAAAGATTTGCCTTTTTATTCACCCTCTTTCCATTTGCCCTTATGTCTTGCTTGGTTTGTTTGCTCGTTTGCTTGGCATAATTGTGTATTTTATTGAAAAACAGTAAGAAAAGAGTTTATGGATCTTCATCCACTTGCTAATCTTTTTCAGAGATCCATTTTGATGAACCTATCGCTAGTGAGTTGAGTGCACTAGATTATCTTTATGAAGTTTTGCTTGAAATTCATGAATCTGAAAATTGTGATGAAGTATTAAAAGAAGAAATTTATGATGTGATTCACGATAGCTCCTTGGATGAAAAGCATGGTTGCAATGGTTCTACTATAAATTCTATTAATGTCATCTGTGCTAATGATATGCAAAACCCTAAGATTGGGGATGCTAATTTTGCTATGTCCACTACTTGTTGCAATGATCATGATTGGGGTGATTTTTCTTATGATCTTGAAAATGTATTTAAGGCTCATGATGAATATGTTTGCAATAATATTGAAAGTGGGTTTAGAAGAGTTTCAACTCTAGGCAATATTGATCCCACTACTTTGGAGTATGATCAAGCTCATGAATTTTTTGATAAAAGTGGGTTTGGAAAGGTCATGACTTTAGTTAATGTTAATCCCACTATCTTGGAAGAGTGTCAACTTTGCATGCATATGGATCATCTAGAGAATATGTTATGTGATAGTTATATTGTTGAATCTGAGTATGATCCCACATGTAATTATTATGAGAGAGAAAACTATGGTTTTAGAAATTTTCATGTCATTACATTACCTCTCGTTATGTTGAGATTGCTATTGTTTCTTTCTTCTTCCTTGCATATGCCAGTTTTTGCTTGTCTTGATTGCTATATTGTTGAGATTGCTATTTGTTTGCTTATAAAATGCCTATGCATAGGAAGTATGTTAGACTTAAACATGTTTTTCACATGTTACATGATGCTCTCTTCGTGTTTCAATTGCTATCTTTCATATGAGCATCATTAAAATTGTCAATGCCTAGCTAAAAGGCTTTAAAGAAAAGTGCTTGTTGGGAGACAACCTAATATTTTTATTTTATGTTTTTACGAGAATACACATTATTAACTCTGTAGAAATTTTGTTTTGGTGTTTTAATTAGTGTTTGTGCCAAGTAAGACCTTTGGTATGGCTTACGATGATAGTTATTTTGATCTTGCTGAAAAACAGAAACTTTTGCACTCAGTAAAACAATTCTCATTTTAGCAGAAGCATGATAAAATACTGATTCTTAATTCACAAGATTGGTACACAAATTTCCTAGGTTATCCTAATTTTTCAGAATTTTTGGAGTTACATAAGTATTCGAGAGTTATAGATTACTACGGACTGTTCTGTTTTTGATAGATTCTGTTTTCTTTGTGTTGTTTGCTTATTTTGATGAATCTATGGGTAGTATCGGGGGGTATGAACCATGGAAAGTTGGAATAAAATATATATTACAGCAATACAAATAAAGCATGAGTTCACAACAGTACCAAAAGTGGTGATTTATTTTCTTATACTAACGCAGCTTCTGAGATTTACTATCGCGTTTTGTGTTGTGAAGTTTTCAAGTTTTGGGTAAGGATTTGATGGACTATGGAATAAGGAGTGGCAAGAGCCTAAGCTTGGTGATGACCAAGGCACCCCAAGGTAATATTCAAGTACAACCAAGAGCCTAAGCTTGGGGATGCCCCAGAAGGCATCCCCTCTTTCATCTTCGTCTATCAGTAACTTTACTTGAGGCTATATTTTTATTCACCACATGATATGTGTTTTGCTTGGAGCGTCTTGTATGATATGAGTCTTTACTTTTTAGTTTGCCACAATCATCCTTGCTGTACACACCTTTTGAGAGGGACACTCATGAATCGTGATCTATTAGAATACTCTATGTGCTTCACTTATATCTTTTGAGCTAGGCAATTTTGCTCTAGTACTTCACTTATATCTTTTTAGAGCACGTCGGTGGCTTTATTTTATAGAAATTATTGAACTCTTAGGCTTCACTTATATTATGTTGACAGTCATTATAAACAGCATGGTAATTTGCTTTGGTTATGAATTTAGTACTAATATGATAGACATCCAAGAGGGATATAATAAAAACTTTCATATAAAGTGCATTAAATACTATGAGAAGTTTGATTCCTTATGATTGTTTTGAGATATAAAGATGGTGATATTAGAGTCATGCTAGCGAGTAATTGTGAATTGGAGAATACTTGTGTTAAGGTTTGTGAGTCCCGTAGCATGCACGTATGGTGAACCGTTATGTAACGAAGTTGGAGCATGAGGTATTTTTTTATTGTCTTCCTTATGAGTGGTAGTCGGGGATGAGCGATGGTATTTTCCTACCAATCTATCCCCCTAGGAGCATGCACGTAGTACTTTTTTTTGGTGACTAATAGATTTTTGTAATAAGTATCTGAGTTCTTTATGACTAATGTTGAGTCCATGGATTGTACACACTCTCACCCTTCCACCATTGCTAGCCTCTCTAGTACCGCGCAACTTTCGCCGGTACCATACACCCACCACATACCTTCCTCAAAACAGCCACCATACCTACCTATTATGGCATTTCCATAGCCATTCCGAGATACATTTCCCTGCAACTTTCCACCGTTCCATTTTATTATGACACGTTCTGTCATTATCATATTACCTTGCATGATCATGTAGTTGACATCGTATTTGTGGCAAAGCCACCTTTCATAATTCTTTCATACATGTCACTCTTGAGTCATTGCACATCCCGGTACACCGTCAGAGGCATTCATACAGAGTCATATTTTGTTCTAAGTATCGAGTTGTAAATTTTGAGTTGTAAGTAAATAAAAGTGTGATGATCTTCAATTTTAGAGCATTGTCCCATGTGAGGAAAAAAAATAAAAGGGAGGCCAAAGAAGCCAGACAAAAGAAAAGAGAAAAAGAGAGAAGGGGCAATGTTACTATCATTTTTCCACACTTGTGCTTCAAAGTAGCACCATGATCTTCATGATAGAGAGTCTCCTGTGTTTTCACTTTCATATACTAGTGGGAATTTTTCATTATAGAACTTGGCTTGTATATTACAATGATGTGCTTCCTCAAATTTCCCTAGGTCTTCATGAGCAAGCAAGTTGGATGCACACACACTTAGTTTTCTTTTGAGCTTCGATAAACTTATAACTCTAGTGCATTCATTGCATGGAAATACGTACTCACTCACATTGATATCTATCGATGGGCATCTCCATAGCCCGTTGATACCCCTAGTTGATGTGAGACTATCTCCCTCTTTTTGTCTTCTCCACAACCACCATATTCTATTCCACCTATAGTGCTATGTCCATGGCTCATGCTCATGTATTGCATGAAAGTTGAAAAGGTTTGAGAACATCAAAAGTATGAAACAATTGCTTGGCTTCTCATCGGGGTTGTGAATGATTTGAATATTTTGTGTGATGAATATGGAGCATAGCCAGACTATATGATTTTGTAGGGATAAGCTTTCTTTGGCCATGTTATTCTGAGAAGACATAATTGCCTTCTTAGTATGCTTGAAGTATTATTGTTTTTATGTCAATATTAAACATTTGTTTTGAATCTTATGGATCTGAACATTCATGACACAATAAAGAAAAATTACACGGATAAATATGTTAGGTAGCATTCCACATCAAACATTCTGTCTTTATCATTTACCTACTTGAGGACGAGCATGAATTAAGCTTGGGAATGCTTCATACGTCTCCAACGTATCTATAATTTTTTATTGTTCTAGGCTATTATATTATCTGTTTTGGATGTTTTATATGCATTAATATGCTATTTTATATTATTTTTGGGACTAACTTATTAACCTAAAGCCCAGTGTCAGTTTCCGTTTTTTCCTTGTTTTTGAGCTTCGTAGAAAAGGAATACCAAATGGAGTCCGAACGGAATAAAACCTTCGTGATGATTTTTCTTGGACCAGAAGACACTCCGGAGACTTGAAGATCAAGTCAGAAGAGCCATGAGGCAGTGACAAGGGGGAGGGTGCGACCAGGGGTAGGGCGCGCCCCCTGCCTTGTGGTCCTCTCGTGACTCCCCTGACCTAATTCTGCCTCCTATATATTCACATATATTCCCAAAGCACCAGAAGCATGCACAAAAACACTTTTCCACCATCGCAACCTTTTGTTCCCGTGAGATCCCATCCTAGGGCCTTTTCCGGCATCCTGTCGGAGGGGGATTCAATCACGGAGGGCATCTACATCAACTCTATTGCCCTTCCAATGAAGCGAGTAGTTTACCTCAGACCTACGAGTCCACAACTAGTAGCTAGATGGCTTCTTCTCTCTCTTTGATTCTCAATACCATGTTCTCCTCGATGTTCTTGGAGATCTATCCGATGTAATCTTGTTTTGCGGTGTGTTTTTCAAGATCCGATGAATTATGGATTTATGATCAGCTTACCTATGAATATTATCTGAATCTTCTCTGAATTCTTTTATGCAAGATTTCATTTCTTTGTAGTTCTCTTCGAACTATCGGTTTAGTTTGGCCAACTAGATTGGTTTTTCTTGCAATGGTAGAATTGCTTAGCTTTGGGTTCAATCTTGTAGTGTCCTCTCCTAGTGACAGAAGGGGCAGCGAGGCACGTATTGTATTGTTGCCATCAAGGATAAAAAGATGGGGTTTACATCATATTGCTTGAGTTTATTCTTCTACATCATGTCATCTTACTTAAAGCGTTACTCTGTTCTTCATGAACTTAATACTCTAGATGCAGGAAGGAGTCAGTCGATGTGTGGAGTAATAGTAGTAGATGCAGGCAGGAGTCGGTCTACTTGACACGGACGTGATGCCTATATTTCATAATCATTGCCTTGGATATCTTCATAACTTTGCGCTTTTCTATCAATTGCTCGACAGTAATTTGTTCACCCACCGTGTTATTTGCTATCTTGAGAGAAGCCTCTAGTGAAACCTATCTAGTTTCCATCATACTAGTTTCTAATCATCTATTTTCCATCATACTAGTTTTCGATCTTCTATTTTCCATCATATAAGTTTCCGATCTACTATTTTGCAATCTTTTACTTTTCGATCTATAAACCAAAAAACCCCAAAATATTTCCTTTATCTTTTGTTTAGTTTTATCTATCTCTATCAGATCTCACTTTTGCAAGTGACCTTGAAGGGATTGACAACCCCTTTATCTTGTTGGGTGAAAGTGTTTGTGTAGGTATTGGTGATTTGTGTGTTGTCTCCTACTGGAGATACCTTGGTTCTCTAACTGAGGGAAATACTTATCTCTACTTTGCTGCATCACCCTTTCCTCTTCAAGTGAAAAACCAACGCAAGCTCAAGAAGTAGTAGGTTACCTGGGGGCAGAGGTCCTTGGTCCCAGCATGCCACTTTGCACGATCTAGAACGTGCTCAGCACTCTTCCGGCGCAGACCCTTGCGCGCCATGGAGACGGGGGAGCGTACAAGCACCATAGAGGAGCGGGTAGCCGGAGAAGATGCATCCCAGTAAGATGCACTAGTCATCGCTTCCCCAAGGTCAGCATCCAGACGACGGCAAAGACCAGCCACCGACTGCTTGGCCCCAAATGAGCCATGGCTCTTAGCCAAAAACTCCTTGACGGCCGATTTCTTCTTCTTGCTGGAGGGATTCAGAGACTGAGGAGAAGGCGGCGGCACGTCCACAATCCCGGAGAGTGAGGGGGAGATGGGTGGAGCGGGACATTAGAACACACCACAGAGAAAGGTGTGCCCACTCCCTTGGTCCCATCAACCGGCACATGGCCCTGCGCATCAGCCCCCTGGCAGCATCAGAGGCAGCCTGACCACCACCAGAAGCAGGAGCCCCAAAGTTGAACAAGGCACGAGCCTCAGAGCCCATACCCTCCCACTCCGAGGTAGTGAACGGATTCGTCCCATTATCCCCAGCATTGCTATCCGCGCCTTTGTTACCATCACTGCCTTGAGGACCAGGGTGAGGGGAGTTTGAAGGTGGAGGAGGGGGGATGCTGGGAAGCCAGGTTCTCAGCACGAACGCAGATCCGGTAAGAATTAGAAGAAGGGAGGATGTCAATAGAGCTGTGGACCAAGGAGGGGTTAACACACCAGATCTTCATGCAGGCCAGGCCTGGTCTGTCAAGCGAAACAACATCCACTTCTATCGACTTCCCAACCAAATCCCCAAAATACATCAGGAAACGGGTGTTGCACAAGCCAGAAGGAACATCATCGAGAAGAACCCAGATGTCATACAGAGAAGCAACTGATCTCGCGCCATCAAGCGCAGCCTTGACAGAGACGACGACCTGATTAAGATGGAGCATGAAACTGGAGCACGAGGCCATCATCTTCATAATTTCTTTGGAGGGGAAGGTAACTGCAAACTTAGACTGAGACCTGTTGGATCTTCCAGTCCCAACCATCCAGCCCCCACTCTTTGAGCTCGGCAAGAATGTTTTGAGACTCCACAGGCTGGGAAATGACTGAGATAACAACAACGTTCGAAGTAACAGGAGCCACAATAGGCATGTGAAGGGACCCATGGATAAAGAAGAAAGATCATCCAGGAAGGCCAATGCCAAACTGCTTGAAGGAGAGGAATTTGCAACGGTCAGAGCAATCCACCATGAGGTGACCCTCGCCACCGCAAATAAGGTAGATCAGGGGAAATTGCATCTAGATTGGAAATGGCCGGACCGGTGGCAAGGGGAGCAAGTGGAGTAGCCAAAGACGAAGACGAACCAACGCCAGAAGGGGGAGTACCCTGGGGGAGCGGGGGGCACAGGATACCATCGCCCAGCGCAGCAGAGGAGGAACCCGGGTCAGACAGGATGAAACGCCGAGGCGGGGCCTGTACGAAGGGGAGCCGCCATCGCCACACTGGAAAGAGCGACCCGTGCCCTGGCCACCACCATCGCCGCCAGTTCCACCGTCGCCGCCCCCACCAAGACCACCAGGGCTAACACCATGACTAGCCAACTGACCAGAAGAGCGAGGAGGAGCTGGTAGGCCACATGAGGGGGCACCTTGGGGGCCAACAGGGTTGCCCTCGCACCAGAGGACGCAGCCTTCCACGGATCCTCCCCCAAGGCACCCAAGCCAGACGGCTGCGAGCCCAGCTCCTGGAGCGCCGCCTCCGGGAGTTGCTGCTCATCCCTTTGGATCCACTCCGGCCCCGCTGCCCAAGCCGCACGATCATGCTCCACGGACGAGTGCCCCGCGTGCTCCGCTTCCAGCTTGGAGCATAGAGAGGCTTCATATTCCAGTCTCGGATCTAGGCCCGCCTCCGCAGACCCCTTATGGCTATGCTTGGATCCCTACATCGCCTCAGAAGAAGGGCCCCTCGATTTGTCCTTGGAAAGGATCTTGACGAAGGAGAGGGAGAGTGGAGGGGGAGGATGAGCATGCATGAGGCGACAAATGCGAAATGGGTAGCGGCGCAAATCAGAATGCGAAGTCACAAACCCTAGGTCGGGGTCACGAGAGCCCCTTCAGATCCATAAATATCTGCACGCGGGCGGGCCACCAGACAGAGGAAGGCCAGACAGGCTAGCAGGTCCAACCAAGGCCACAACAGAAGGCCCAGAACCAGAGCCAGGGAGTAGAGGGAAATCAGAAGAAGAAGAAAGAAAGTTGGGCCCCTCCAGGCCCACCAAGGGTGTCGGGCCCATCAATCAGAGCAGGACGGCCCAGCGAGCCCCCAGTCTGGATCGGAGCCACACTAGCAAGGGTTCTGCACCGCGGCCCCTGTGCTGCCACTACCGGCAGGCCCGCAGCCGTGCCCGGAGGTGCATGATCCGCCACTGGCGGAAGAGACCACACCCAGACACCAGATCCGGGGAGGAGAAGCAGACAATGGCCCAGACCTCACACGGCCAGCCGAAGCTGCACCGGGCAACCCACCCACCAAGAAAATGGGAATCGCCCCATCGAGCTACCAGATCTACGACCACGACGGCGCACACATGTCAAGCTAGTCTCCCCTGACGAGCAAACCACGGCCCGGCCCCGCCCGCCCGGAGCAAACGTCCGAGATTTGGGAGCGACTGCTACCTCTTGAGCACTGTGTTGGTTTTCCCTTGAAGAGGAAAGGGTGATGCACTAAAGTAGCGTAAGTATTTCCCTCAGTTTTTCAGAACCAAGGTATCAATCCAGTAGGAGATCACGCTTGAGTCCCACGCACCTACACAAACAAATAAGAACCTCACAACCAACGCGATAAAGGGGTTATCAATGCCTTCACTGTCACTTACGAGAGTGAGATCTGATAGATATGATAAGATAATATTTTTGGTATTTTTATGATAAAGAGAAATAAAGATGCAAAGTAAAATAAACAGCAAAGGAAATAGCTAAGTCTTGGAAGATTAATATGATGGAAGATAGACCCGGGGCCATAGGTTTCACTAGTGGCTTCTCTCGAGAGCATAAGTATTATGGTGGGTAAACGGATTACTGTCGAGCAATTGATAGAATTGAGCATAGTTATGAGAATATCTAGGTATGATCATGTATATAGGCATCACGTCCGCGACAAGTAGACCGAAACGATTCTGCATCTACTACTATTACTCCACACATCGACCGCTATCCAGCATGCATCTAGAGTATTAAGTTCATAAGAACAGAGTAATGCTTTAATTAAGATGACATAATGTAGAGGGATAAACTCATGCAATATGATATAAACCCCATCTTTTTATCCTCGATGGCAACAATATAATACGTGTTGTTTCCCTTTCTTTCACTGGGACCGAGCACCGCAAGATTGAACCCAAAGCTAAGCACTTCTCCCATTGCAAGAAAGATCAATCTAGTAGGCCAAACCAAACTCATAATTCGAAGAGACTTGCAGAGATAAACCAATCATACATAAAAGAATTCAAAGAAGATTCAAATATTGTTCATAGATAAACTTGATCATAAATCCACAATTCATCGGATCTCGAGAAACACACCGCAAAAGAAGATTACATCGAATAGATCTCCAAGAAGATCGAGGAGAACTTTGTATTGAGATCCAAAGAGAGAGAAGAAGCCATCTAGCTAATAACTATGGACCCAAAGGTCTGAAGTAAACTACTCACACATCATCAGAGAGGCCATGGAGTTGATGTAGAGGCCCTCCATGATCAATGCCCCCTCCGGCGGAGCTACGGAAAAGGCCCCGAGATAGGATCTCTCGGGTACAAAAGGTTGCGGCGGTAGAATTAGGTTTTCGTGGTGCTCCTGGATGTTTGGGGGGTACGTGGATATATATATAGGAGGAAGAAGTACGTCGGTGGAGCAACGAGGGGCCCACGAGGGTGGATGGTGCGCCTAGGGGGTAGGCGCACCTCCCTGCCTCGTGCCCTCCTCAGTCGTTTCTTGATGCCCACTCCAAGTCTCCCGGATCACGTTTGTTGAGAAAATCACGTTCCCGAAGGTTTCATTCCGTTTGGACTCCGTTTGATATTCCTTTTCTGCGAAACCCTAAAATAGGCAAAAAAACAGCAATTTGGGCTGGGCCTCCGGTTAATAGGTTAGTCCCAAAAATGATATAAAAGTGTAAAATAAAGCCCATTAACATACAAAATAGATAATATGATAGCATGGAGCAATCAAAAATTATAGATACGTTCGAGACATATCAAGCATCCCCAAACTTAATTCCTACTCGTCCTTGAGTAGGTAAATGATAAAAGAAGAATTTTTGATGTGGAATGCTTTCTAACATATTTCTCAATGTGATTTTTCTTTATTGTGGCATGAATGTTCAGATCCGAAAGATTCAAGATAAAAGTTTAATATTGACATAGAAATAATAATACTTCAAGCATATTAACAAAGTAATCATGTCTTCTCAAAATAACATGGCCAAAGAAAGTTATCCCTACAAAATCATATAGTCTGGCTATGCTCTATCTTCACCACACAAAATATTTAAATCATGCACAACCCCGATGAGAAGCCAATCAATTGTTTCATACTTTCGATGTTCTCAAACTTTTTCAATCTTCATGCAATATATGAGCGTGAGCCATGGATATAGCACAATATGTGGAATAGAATGGTGGTTGTGGAGAAGACAAAAAGGAGAAGATAGTCTCACATCAACTAGGTGTATCAACGGGCTATGGAGATGCCCATCAATAGATATCAATGTGAGTGAGTAGGGATTGCCCTGCAACGGATGCACTAGAGCTATAAGTATATGAAAGCTCAACAAAAGAAACTAAGTGGGTGTGCATCCAACTTGCTTGCTCATGAAGGCCTAAGGCATTTTAAGGAAGCCCATCATTGGAATATACAAGCCAAGTTCTATAATGAAAAATTCCCACTAGTATATGAAAGTGATATCATAGGAGACTCTCTATCATGAAGATCATGGTGCTACTTTGAAGCACAAGTGTGGAAAAAGGATAGTAGCATTGTCCCTTCTCTCTTTTTCTCTCATTTTTTTATTTGGGCCTTCTTTTTTAAATTTTTTTATTGGCCTCTTTTCTCTTTTTTTCGTCCGGAGTCTCATTCCGACTTGTGGGGGAATCATAGTCTCCATCATCCTTTCCTCACTTGGGACAATGCTCTAATAATGATGATCATCACACTTTATTTACTTACAACTCAAGAATTACAACTCAATACTTAGAACAAAATATGACTCTATGTGAATGCCTTCGGCGGTGTACTAGGATGTGCAATGATGCATGAGTGACATGTATGAAGAATTATGAACGGTGGCTTTGCCACAAATACGATGTCAACTACATGATCATGCAAGCAATATGACAATTATGAAGCGTGTCATAATAACAGAACGGTGGAAAGTTGCATGGCAATATATCTCGAAATGGCTATGGAAATGCCATAATAGGTAGGTATGGTGGCTGTTTTGAGGAAGGTATATGGTGGGTTTAAGGTACCGGCGAAAGTTGCGCGATACTAGAGAGGCTAGCAATGATGGAAGGCTGAGAGTGCGTATAATCCATGGAATCAACATTAGTCATAAAGAACTCACATAATTATTGCAAAATCTATTAGTTATCGAAACAAAGTATTACGCGCATGCTCCTAGGGGGATAGATAGGTAGGAAAATACCACCGCTCGTCCCCGACCGCCACTCATAAGGAAGACAATCGATAAATAAATCATGCTCCAACTTCATCACATAATGGTTCACCATACGTGCATGCTGCGGGAATAACAAACTTTAACATGAGTATTTCTCAAATTCACAACTACTCAACTAACATGACTCTAATATCACCATCTCTATATCTCAAAACAATTATCAAGTATCAAACTTCTCATAGTATTCAATGCACTTCTATGAAAGTTTTTATATTAAAGAAAATTTCCATGTTGTTCTAAAGGACTCTCAAAATAAAGTGAAGCATGAGAGATCAATTATTTATATAAAATAAAACCACCGTCGTGCTCTAAAAGATATAAGTGAAGCACTAGAGCAAAAACTATATAGCTCAAAAGATATAAGTGAAGCACATAGAGTATTCTAAGAAATTTCAAATCATGTGAGTCTCTCTCAAAAGGTGTGTACAGCTAGGATTATTGTGGTAAACTAAAAAGCAAAGAGACAAATCATACAAGACGCTCCAAGCAAAACACATATCATGTGGTGAATAAAAATATAGCTCCAAGTAAAGTTACCGATAGACGAAGACGAAAGAGGGGATGCCTTCCAGGGCACCCCCAAGCTTAGGCTTTTTGGTGTCCTTGAATTTTACCTTGGGGTGATATGGGCATCACCAATCTTAGGCTCTTGCCACTCCTTGTTCCATAATCCATCAAATCTTTACCCAAAACTTGAAAACTTCACAACACAAAACTCAAAATAGAAAATCTCGTGAGTTCTGTTAGCGAAAGAAAACAAAACACCACTTCAAGGTACTGTAATGAACTCATTATTTATTTATATTGGTGTTAAACCTACTTTATTACAACTTATCTATGGTTTATAAACTCTTTTACTAGCCATAGATTCATCAAAATAAGCAAAGAACACAAGAAAAACGGAATCTGTCAAAAACAGAGCAGTCTGTAGTAATCTGTAGCTAACGCAAACTTCTGGAACCCCAAAAATTCTAAAATAAATTGCTCAACGTGAGGAATTTATCTATTAATCATCCTCAAAAATAATTAACTAAATATAACTTTCCAAATAAAAATGGTAGCAATTCTCGTGAGTGCTAAAGTTTCTGTTTTTTATAGCAAGATCAAAAAGACTTTCCCCAAGTCTTCCCAACGGTCCTACTTGGCAGAAACACTAATTAAACACAAAAAACACAACAAAAACAGAGTCTAGATAAATTATTTATTACTAAACAGGAGCATCAAGGAATAAAAATAAAATTGGGTTGCCTCCCAACAAGCGCTATCGTTTAACGCCCCTAGCTAGGAATAAAAGCAAGGATAGATCTAGGTATTGCCATCTTTGGTATTAGGAAAGAAAAAAGAAAATTTCTTTTCTATAGCATTTATCTTTCTATTTTGATAAAGCACATGGCCGTTAATGGTGGAATAAAGATTAAGCATTTTACGGAAATTTGCATCTAAGCTAGCTTTCATCTCTTTGATAGATTCGTTTAGGTAGGAGAGCAAAAGAGATGTGGATTCAACCTTCTCATTCATGGGGTGCCCAAATATGGTTTTCATCTTTTCATAATTATCTATGGCATCCCCTTCAATAAAACCTTCTTCAAATATAGAATCTAAGACATGCTTAAACGAAGAAGGTAGGGCAACATAAAAGCTCTTTAAGTAAATTTCAATCTAGTATTGGGGCACATAGCTGGCCCGGATCCTTAATAGTCTATCCCAAGCATCTTTCAAAGATTCATCGAGTAAATAACGAAAAATTCCGGAATCATCTTCATCAAAATTATTAAGATTCTCATTGATAACTCCGGTAGGTCTTTCCATAGCATCATTATTTATGAGTTTAGAGAGAATAGAAGGATTGTCCAATGTTCTAAAACTCGGGAGAGAACCCCCAAAGCTTTTTGATTCCGACATGGCGAAAGAAAGGTGAGAAGAAAAGAGAGGGTGAATAAAATGGCAAGGGTGAAGTGGGGGAGAGGAAAACGAGAGGCAAATGGCAAATAATGTAATGCGAGGGATAAGAGTTTGTGATGGGTACTTGGTATGTCTTGACTTGTGCGTAGACTCTGGCAATGGTGCCAGAAATGGCTCGTTCTCGGGAGTCAAATGTTGTCTTGACTTGGCGCGAATCTCCCCGGCAACGGCGCCAGAAATCCTTCTTGCTACCTCTTGAGCACTGCGTTGGTTTTCCCTTGAAGAGGAAAGGGTGATGCAGTAAAGTAGCATAAGTATTTCCCTTAGTTTTTGAGAACTAATGTCTACTACACAACCTTCTTCTTATAGACGTTGTTGGGCCTCCAAGTACAGAGGTTTGTAGGACAATAGCAAATTTCCCTCAAGTGGATGACCTAAGGTTTATCAATCTGTGGGAGGTGTAGGATGAAGATGGTCTCTCTCAAGCAACCCTGCAACCAAATAACAAAGGGTCTCTTGTGTCCCCAACACACCCAATACAATGGTAAATTGTATAGGTGCACTAGTTCGGCGAAGAGATGGTGATACAAGTGGTATATGGATGGTAGATAAAGGTTTTTGTAATCTGAAAATATAAAAACATCACGGTAACTAATGGTAAAAGTGAGCACAAACGGTATTGCAATGCGTTGAAATAAGGCCTAGGGTTCATACTTTCACTAGTGCAAGTCCTCTCAACAATAATAACATAATTGGATCATATAACTATCCCTCAACATGCAACAAAGAGTGTAACGCCCTCGATGCGGCTACATCTCCCACGTGTCGAAGCACGACTTAGAGGCATAACCGCATTGAAAGCAATGTCGCAAGTGAGGTAATCTTCGCACAACCCATGTATTACATAAAGGGAAAGAGATACATAGTTGGCTTACAATCGCCACTTCACACAATTACATGAATAAAGCATTGAATCATCCAAATACACTCAAGGTCCGAGTACGGAACCAAAATAAAAGAAGACTACCCCAAAAGCTACACAGATCCCCAATCGACCCCAACTAGGCTCCACTACTGATCAACTAGAACGAAACAACACAAAGGACAAGATCTTCATCGAGCTCCTCCTTGAGCTTGGTTGCGTCACCTGCACGGTATCATCGGCACCTGCAACTGGTTTTGGAAGTATCTGTGAGTCACGGGGACTCAGCAATCTTACACCCTCGTGATCAAGACTATTTAAGCTTATGGGTAAGGTAAAGGTATGAGGTGGAGCTGCAGCAGCGACTAGCATATTTGGTGGCTAACATATATGCAAAAGAGAGCGAGAAGAGAAGGCAAAGCACGATCGAGGAAACTATGATCAAGAAGTGATCCTAGAACAACCTACGTCAAGCATAACTCCAACACCGTGTTCACTTCCCGGACTCCGCCGGAAAGAGACCATCACGGTTACACACGCGGTTGGTGTATTTTAATTAAGGTCAACTTCAGGTTTTCTACAACCAGACATTAACAAATTCCCATCTGCCCATAACCGCGGGCATGACTTTTGGAAGTTCAAATCCCTGTAGGGGTGTCCCAACTTAGCCCATCACAAGCTCTCACGGTCAACGAAGGATATTCCTTCTTGCGGGAAGACCCGATCAGACTCGGAATCCCGGTTACAAGACATTTCGAAAATGGTAAAACAAGTCCAGCAAGACCACCCAGATGTGCCGACAAATCCTGATAGGAGCTGCACATATCTCGTTCTCAGGGCACACCGGATGAGCAAGACGTCGAGTGGGCCAGCGCAGAGTTTCCCCTGGTAGCTCCGGACATCGCTCGATTAGACCAACACTTAGACAAGCACTGGCCCGGGGGGGTTAAAATACAGATGACCCTTGGGCAGGCCTACCCAAGGGAAAGAAAAAGGCTAGGTGGCGAATGATAAAACCAATGTTGGGCCTTGCTGGAAGAGTTTTATTCAAGGCGAACTGTCAAGGGGTTCCCATTATAACCCAACCGCGTAAGGAACGCAAAATCCGGGAACATAACACCGATATGACGGAAACTAGGGCGGCAAGAGTGGAACAAAACACCAGGCATAAGGCCGAGCCTTCCACCCTTTACCAAGTATATAGATGCATTAATTAAATAAGAGGTATTGTGATATCCCAACAAGTAAACATGTTCCAATAAGGAACAACATCTCCATGTTCCAACAAGGAACAAACTTCAATCTTCACCAGCAACTAACAACGCTATAAGAGGGGCTGAGCAAAGCGGTAACATAGCCAAACAACGGTTTGCTAGGACAAGGTGGGTTAGAGGCTTGGTTCAACAATATGGGAGGCATGACAAGCAAGTGGTAGGTATCGCAACATAGGCATAGCAAAAGAGCGAGCAACTAGCAAGCAAAGATAGAAGTGATTCCGAGGGTATGGTCATCTTGCCTGAAATCCCGCAAGGAAGAAGAACGAGTCCATGGAAAAGACAAACGGACGAAGTCAAACGGATCCTCACAAACGCGACGTTATCGGAACCAACCCGAAAAAGCAACACCGGAAAGGAGCAAACAACATAGTAAACAACCACCACATAACATGGCATGATGCACAACCAAGTATGATGCATGTCTGGTTTAATGAAGCATGGCATGGCAAAGCGCAACAAACAACACTACAAATTAAGTGGAGCTCAATATGCAACTCCGTTGCATATTGACGAAGCACCACGTGACTTATTTAGTTCGATCTCGTTTATGTACCCAACAATATTAAATGTTGTGAAACATGACAAGAGGGTGAAGCAAATGAAAACTACCTATTTAGGCAAGTTTAAATGAGGCCGGAAGAACAAAACAACAAGTCCGGAAACTCCTCATGTGCATATTTTAGGTTTGGTACTGATCTGCCCTAAACACAATTTTAGGGTTGTTAAACATGCAAAGTAAAGCCACCATGTTAAACTAGGCATAATTCTACCCCATTTACATATAAAGTTTATTAAATTTGGAGCTACGGTTATTTAGTTGTGATTTAAAGCATTTTAGCATGGCATATGGACGAAAATTACACAAACAGAATTTTAAGCATTTCAAACATGGATGGAAAAGACATATTATGAAACTAGATGAAAAACTAAGCATATTTCATATATAAATTGTTTTAATCCGATGCATGGTTGAGAAGTTATTAAATGCATGAAGTATGAGGGGTTTTCTGCAAAACTGTTTAACTGGATAAAAGAACAAATTCACAGACGCTGAAAAAAAAACACGCAGGCCAAAACTGGCAGGCCGGCCCAACAGGTAAAAAAACAAAAGGGAAACGCTGGGGTGCGGCCTCACCCATGGGCTTCGGCCCACAACGGCGAGGAGAGGGGCATGCTGGGCCTCGCTGCAGGAAGCGACCCACGCGGTCATGAGGAGGCCGGCCCGGTCTCGTTGAATCGAGACGAACAGGGCAGCGGTTCGAGCTCCTGCTTGATGCAGAAAACGCAGAGGCCGGTGGCGGGGCATGGAGGTCGACGGCGACGGGGAACGCGGCGGCGCAGCAGATCCAGGAAGGCGAGAGGCGGAGGGCCGCGGGTGCTGGGACTTGGCGAAGGGGAATACCACGGTAGCGGCGGCTAACGATGCGACAGCAGGGCGATGCAGTAGTCGACGCGGTGCTGGACATGGACGGAAGCAGAGGAGGCAAGTAGGGCAGCGGTGGTGGACTCGGGGCGTGATGAGCGGCGGCGGCGTTGGACCCTGCGAAGCCGGGGAGGTCCAGGGCGCAGGGATCCGGCACGGTGGCCCGTCTGGTCTCGATCCAGGCGATGGGAAGCAGCGGCGTGGGACTTGGCGATGGCGGCTTCCTCCTTGCGGTTCCTGCACGGACATCCCTGGGAGAGAGAGAGAGAGAGCAATATTGAGCGAGAGGGACAGAGAGACGACAGGGGGAGGAGAACGAAGGGAAGGAGAGGGACGCGACCGGTCCTGGTGGCTTCGGTGGTGTACGACGGGATCCAGGGGAGGCACCGGTTGGGTAGGTTCGAAGGCGAATGGCCGGGGACTAAAACCGAGGAGGGATGTGTGGAAAGATCAGACAGATCCCGAGGAAGGGGGAGACCAGTTGGAGAAAACAGTGGGTGGCGGCGCTAGGAGGATTGGACGGGCTAAGGCTAGGGTTAGGGGTTGATCTATATATAGCAATAAGAATTTTGGGTAGGGGCTAATCCGTCCCTCCGACCGTAATCGGATGATCGTGAATAAAATATTTAGGGAGTCCAAAAAAGAAAACGGAGACGTTTTGTAGATGTTTGGGGATGATCTGGACGCAACGGTGGCGACAGTCCGGGTCGGGTCCGGGACAGCTTTCGGGCACGCGCGCGAGGAGGGCCGCGGGCTGACGAGAGAGGTTAGGTTGGACCTGGCAGTAGGTCATGGGCTGTCTAGACGGTCTCGAGCTGAGAGAAGAGAAGAGAGGGAGGCCCGGCGAATGTTTCCGGAGACCGAAAACGTCCGACGTTAGACCGGCTATACTGCCGCTATAGTTAATCGTTGGGGCGTCAAATGAACTCCGATTGCGATGAAACTTGGCAGGCGGTCTACCAACACTATAACAAGACCGCACGCCAACTCTCATCCCATTCCGAGAACATTTTCCGGCCACTTATAAAATAATATTCCGGACGTGCCGCGGGCGCGTGCAAGTGTGTCTGGGCTCAAAACGGATAGCGGAGAGAACGAGGAGACCGGGGCGGATGCAAGTTTTTGAAAACATAATGATGCAATGCACATGATGACATGACAAGATGCGACACGCAAGCAAATGCCAAGGCAACAACAGCGAATCACTGGAAGACACCTGGCGCGACGGTCTCGGGGCATCACAAAGAGTCACTCCAAAGTCACTAATAGCGGAGAACAAACAAAGAGATTATGGTAGGGTACGAAACCACCTCAAAGTTATCCTTTCTGATCGATCTATTCAAGAGTCCGTAGTAAAATAACACGAAGCTATTCTTTCCGTTCAATCTATCATAGAGTTCGTACTAGAATAACACCTTAAGACACAAATCAACCAAAACCCTAATGTCACCTAGATACTCCAATGTCACCTCAAGTATCCATGGGTATGATTACACGATATGCATCACACAATCTCAGATTCATCTATTCAAACCAACACAAAGTACTTAAAAGAGTGCCCCAAAGTTTCTACCGAAGAATCAATATGAAAACGTGTGCCAACCCCTATGCATAGGTTCATGGGCGGAACCCGCAAGTTGATCACCAAAACATACATCAAGTGGATCAATAGAATACCCCATTGTCACCACGGGTATCCCGCGCAAGACATACATCAAGTGTTCTCAAATCCTTAAAAGACTCAATCCGATATGATAACTTGAAAGGGAAAACTCAGTCCATTACAAGAGAGTAGAGGGGGAGAAACATCATAAGATCCAACTATAATAGCAAAGCTCGCGATACATCAAGATCGTATCACCTAAAGAACACGAGAGAGAGAGAGAGAGATCAAACACATAGCTACTGGTACATACCCTCAGCCCCGAGAGAGAACTACTCCCTCCTCGTCATGTAGAGCGTCGGGATGATGAAGATGGCCTCTGGAGATGGATTCCCCCTCCGGCAGGGTGCCAGAACGGGTCTAGATTGGTTTTCGGTGGCTACGGAGGCTTCTGGGCGAAACTCCTGATCTATTCTTCTCCTCGAAGTTTTTAGGGTATATGGGTATATATAGGCCTTTTTTCTCTTTTTTTTTATTTTTCATCCGGAGTCTCATCCCGACTTGTGGGGGAATCATAGTCTCCATCATCCTTTCCTCACTTGGGACAATGCTCTAATAATGATGATCATCACACTTTATTTACTTACAACTCAATACTTAGAACAAAATATGACTTTATGTGAATGCCTCCGGCAGTGTACCAGGATCTGCAATGATGCATGAGTGACATGTATGAAGAATTATGAATGGTGGCTTTGCTACAAATACGATGTCAACTACATGATCATGCAAGAAATATGACAATGATGAACCGTGTCATAATAACAGAACGTTGGAAAGTTGCATGGCAATATATCTCGAAATGGCTATGGAAATGCCATAATAGGTAGGTATGGTGGCTGTTTTGCGGAAGGTATATGGTGGGTTTAAGGTACCGGTGAAAGTTGCGCGATACTAGAGAGGCTAGCAATGATCGAAGGCTGAGAGTGCGTATAATCCATGGACTCAACATTAGTCATAAAGAACTCGCATACTTATTGCAAAAATCTATTAGTTATCGAAACAAAGTATTACGCGCATGCTCCTAGGGGATAGATTGGTAGGAAAATACCATCGCTCGTCCCCGACCGCCACTCATAAGGAAGACAATCAATAAATAAATCATGCTCCGACTTCATAACATAATGGTTCACCATACGTGCATGCTACGGGAATCACAAACTTTAACACGAGTATTTCTCAAATTCACAACTACTCAACTACCATGACTCTAACATCACCATCTCTATATCTCAAAACAATTATCAAGTATCAAACTCTCATAGTATTCAATGCACTTCTATGAAATTTTTATATTAAAGCAAATTTCCATGTTGTTCTAAAGGACTCTCAAAATAATATAAGTGAAGCATGAGAGATCAATTAGTTCTATAAAATAAAACCACCGCCGTGCTCTAAAAGATATAAGTGAAGCACTAGAGCAAAAACTATATAGCTCAAAAGATATAAGTGAAGCACATAGAGTATTCTAAGAAATTTCAAATCATGTGAGTCTCTCTCAAAAGGTGTGTGCAGCTAGGATGATTGTGGTAAACTAAAAATCAAAGATTCAAATCATACAAGACGCTCCAAGCAAAACACATATCATGTGGTGAATAAAAATATAGCTCCAAGTAAAGTTACCGATAGACGAAGACGAAAGAGGGGATGCCTTCCGGGGCATCCCCAAGCTTAGGCTTTTTGGTTCCCTTGAATTTTACCTTCGGGCGCCATGGGCATCACCAAGCTTAGGCTTTTGCCACTCCTTGTTCCATAATCCATCAAATCTTTACCCAAAACTTGAAAACTTCACAACACAAAACTCAAAATAGAAAATCTCGTGAGTTCTGTTAGCGAAAGAAAACAAAACACCACTTCAAGGTACTGTAATGAACTCATTATTTATTTATATTGGTGTTAAACCTAATTTATTCCAACTTCTCTATGGTTTATAAGCTCTTTTACTAGCCATAGATTCATCAAAATAAGCAAAGAACACAAGAAAAACGGAATTTGTCAAAAACAGAGCAGTCTGTAGTAATCTGTAGCTAACGCAAACTTCTGGAACCCCAAAAATTCTAAAATAAATTGCTGAACGCGAGGAATTTATCTATTAATAATCTTCAAAAAGAATTAACTAAATATAACTTTCCAAATAAAAATGGAAGCAATTCTCGTGAGTGCTAAAGTTTCTGTTTTTTACAGCAAGATCAAAAAGACTTTCCCCAAGTCTTCCCAACGGTTCTACTTGGCACAAACACTAATTAAACACAAAAAACACAACCAAAACAGGGGCTAGATAAATTATTTATTACTAAACAGGAGCAAAAGGCAAGGAATAAAAATAAAATTGGGTTGCCTCCCAACAAGCGCTATCGTTTAACGCCCCTAGCTAGGCATAAAAGCAAGGATAGATCTAGGTATTGCCATCTTTGGTATTAGGAAAGAAAAAAGAAAATTTCTTTTATATAGCATTTATCTTTCTATTTTGATAAAGCACATGGCTGTTAATGGTGGAAGAAAGATTAAGCATTTTACGGAAATTTGCATCTAAGCTAGCTTTCATCTCTTTGATAGATTCGTTTAGGTAGGAGAGCAAAAGAGATGTGGATTCAACCTTCTCATTCATGGGGTGCCCAAATATGGTTTTCATATTTTCATAAGTATCTATGGCATCCCCTTCAATAAAACCTTCTTCAAATATAGAATCTAAGATATGCTTAAACGAAGAAGGTAGGGCAACATAAAAGCTCTTTAAGTAAATTTCAATTTGGTATTGGGGCACATAGCTGGCCCGGATCCTTAATAGTCTATCCCAAGAATCTTTCAAAGATTCATCAAGTAAATAATGAAAAATTCTGGAATCATCTTCATAAAAATTATTAAGATTCTCATTGATAACTCCGGTAGGTCTTTCCATAGCATCATTATTTATGACATTAGAGAGAATAGAAGGATTGTCCAAAGTACTAAAACTCGGGAGAGAACCCCCAAACCTTTTTGATTCCGGCATGGCGAAAGAAAGGTGAGCGGAAAAGAGAGGGCGAATAAAATGGCAAGGGTGAAGTTGGGGAGAGGAAAACGAGAGGCAAATGGCAAATAATGTAATGCGAGGGATAAGAGTTTGTGATGGGTACTTGGTATGTCTTGACTTGTGCGTAGACTCTGGCAATGGTGCCAGAAATGGCTCGTTGTCGGGAGTCAAATCTTGACTTCACTTGGCGCGAATCTCCCCAGCAACGGCGCCAGAAATCCTTCTTGCTACCTCTTGAGCACCGCGTTGGTTTTCCCTTGAAGAGGAAAGGGTGACGCAGTAAAGTAGCGTAAGTATTTCCCTCGGTTTTTGAGAACTGATGTCTACTACACAACCTTCTTCTTGTAGACGCTGTTGGGCCTCCAAGTGCAGAGGTTTGTTGGACAGTAGGAAATTTCCCTCAAGTGGATGACCTAAGGTTTATCATTCCGTGGGAGGTGTAGGATGAAGATGGTCTCTCTCAAGAAACCCTGCAACCAAATAACAAAGAGTCTCTTGTGTCCCCAACACACCCAATACAATGGTAAATTGTATAGGTGCACTAGTTCAGCGAAGAGATCGTGATACAAGTGGTATATGGATGGTAGATAAAGGTCTTTGTAATTTGAAAATATGAGCACAAACGGTATTGCAATGCGTTGAAATAAGGCCTAGGGTTCATACTTTCACTAGTGCAAGTCCTCTCAACAATAATAACATAATTGGATCATATAACTATCCCTCAACATGCAACAAAGAGTCACTCCAAAGTCACTAATAGCGGAGAACAAGCGAAGAGATTATGGTAGGGTACGAAACCACCTCAAAGTTATCCTTTCTGATCGATCTATTCAAGAGTCCGTAGTAAAATAACACGAAGCTATTCTTTCCGTTCAATCTATCATAGAGTTCGTACTAGAATAACACCTTAAGACACAAATCGACCAAAACCCTAATGTCACCTAGATACTCCAATGTCATCTCAAGTATCCGTGGGTATGATTACACGATATGCATCACACAATCTCGGATTCATCTATTCAAACCAACACAAAGTACTTAAAAGAGTGCCCCAAAGTTTCTACCGGAGAATCAAGACGAAAACGTGTGCCAACCCCTATGCATTGGTTCATGGGCAGAACCCGCAAGTTGATCACCAAAACATACATCAAGTGTATCAATAGAATACTCCATTGTCACCCCGGGTATCCCACACAAGACATACATCAAGTGTTCTCAAATCCTTAAAAGACTCAATCCGATAAGATAACTTCAAAGGGAAAACTCAGTCCATTACAAGAGAGTAGAGGGGGAGAAACATCATAAGATCCAACTATAATAGCAAAGCTCGCGATACATCAAGATTGTATCACCTAAAGAACACTAGAGAGAGAGAGAGAGATCAAACACATAGCTACTTGTACATACCCTCAGCCCCGAGCGAGAACTACTCCATCCTCGTCATGTAGAGCATCGGGATGATGAAGATGGCCTCTGGAGAGGGATTCCCCCTCTGGCAGGGTGCCGGAACGGGTCTAGATTGGTTTTCGGTGGCTACGGAGGCTTCTGGTGGCGGAACTCCCGATCTATTCTGCTCCCCGAAGTTTTTTGGGTATATGGGTATATATAGGAGGAAGAAGTACGTCAGTGGGTCTCCGGGCTGTCCACGAGGCAGGGGGCGCGCCTCCCCACCCTCGTGGGCAGCCCGGGACTCTCCTGGTCCATCTCCGATACTCCGTGAGCTTCTTCTGGTCCAAAAATAAGTTCCGTAAAGTTTCAGGTCAATTGGACTCCGTTTGATTTTCATTTTCTGTGATACTCTAAAACAAGGGAAAAAACAGAAACTGGCACTGGGCTCTAGGTTAATAGGTTAGTCCCAAAAATGATATAAAAGTGTATAATAAATCCCGTAAACATCCAAAACAGATAATATAATAGCATGGAACAATAAAAAATTATAGATACGTTGGAGACGTATCAGCATCCCCAAGCTTAATTCCTGCTCGTCCTCGAGTAGGTAAATGATAAAACAGAATTTTTGATGTGTTATGCTACCTAACATATTTATCCATGCAATCTTCTTTATTGTGGCATGAATATTCAGATCCATAAGATTCAAGACAAAATTTTAATATTGACATGAAAACAATAATACTTCAAGCATACTAACAAAGTAATCATGTCTTCTCAAAATAACATGGCCAAAGAAAGCTATCCCTACAAAATCATATAGTCTGGCTATGCTCCATATTCACCACACAAAGTATTTAAATCATGCACAACCCCGTTGACAAGCCAAGCAATTGTTTCATACTTTTGATGTTCTCAAACCTTTTCAATCTTCACGCAATATATGAGCGTGAGCCATGGATATAGCACTATAGGTGTAATAGAATGGTGGTTGTGGAGAAGACAAAAAGGAGAAGATAGTCTCACATCAACTAGGCGTATCAACGGGCTATGGACATGCCCATTAATAGATATCAATGTGAGTGACTAGGGATTGTGTCGGTGTCAAAACCGGCGGATCTCTGGTAGGGGGTCCCGAACTGTGCGTCTAGGAGGATGGTAACAGGAGACAAGGGACACAATGTTTTTACCCAGGTTCGGGCCCTCTCGATGGAGGTAAAACCCTACTCCTGCTTGGTTAATATTAATGATATGGGTAGTACAAGAGTAGATCTACCACGAGATCAAAGAGGCTAAACCCTAGAAGCTAGCCTATGGTATGATTGTTGTTCGTCCTATGGACTAAAACCCTCCGGTTTATATAGACACCGGAGAGGGCTAGGGTTACACAAGAGTCGGTTACAATGGGAGGAGATCTACATATCCGTATTGCCAAGCTTGCCTTCCACGCCAAGGAAAGTCCCATCCGGACACGGGACGAAGTCTTCAATCTTGTATCTTCATAGTCCAAGAGTCCGGCCAAAGGTTATAGTCCGGCTATCCGGACACCCCCTAATCCAGGACTCCCTCAGTAGCCCCTGAACCAGGCTTCAATGACGACGAGTCCGGCGCGCAGATTGTCTTCGGCATTGCAAGGCGGGTTCCTCCTCTGAATACTTCATAGAAGATTTTGAACAAAGGATAGTGTCCGGCTCTGCAAAATAAGTTCCACATACTATCGTAGAGAGAATAATATTTACACAAATCTAATCTGCTGACGTATTCCGTAGCGTGTCATCACGCCACAGCCAAGCCTTTATTTGAACCATTTTTACTGTCCCACCTCAGCGCGTTTTGTGAGGCAGTTTCCTTGGCATGTCTTGTCAAAGCAGAGATCGTGTCCCCTTATCCCGGGATTCTCATCAAAACGGGCATGGGTAACCCAATCGTGCCCGTTGGTGTGTCTCCTCGATCAAAGGCGAGTCCCAAACGGTCACGGGGAGGGCTCTTGGTATTCAACCTCTTATAAAGAGACCAAGGCCTTACTCCTTTCTTTTGATCTCAATCGAATTTGCCCTTCGCCTCGAGTTCCAACACCCAAGGCCCTAGATTTCAGGCGCTTCGAACCTTCGACGATGTCCGGCTCCGACATTCAAGGCCGATGGACGCCTTCCTCTGTCACGGAGGAAGACGTGCTAAAGCTGAGAGAGGCCAGGTTTTTGACCGGAGAAATCTCGCATAGGCTGCCTGCTCACGGGTAGGTTATTCCTACTCCCAAGCCTGGTGAGAGCGTGGTGTTCATGTCTCACTTCCTCCGAGGGCTAGGCTTCGTGATGGATCCCTTCGTGAGGGGGCTCATGTTTTATTATGGGCTGGAATTTCACGACTTAGCTCCGGAGTCCATCCTCCACATCTCATCGTTCATTGTTGTGTGCGAAGCCTTCCTCCGTATTACTCCTCACTTAGGACTGTGGCTTAAGACCTTTAAAGTAGAGCCGAAGATGATTGAGGGACAGCACGCGGAGTGCGGAGGCGCTGTTATAAGAAAGAATGCTGATGCTCCATGGCCTGAGGGCTCTTTTCAAGAGGAGTTCAGCTTATGGAAACAAGAATGGTTTTATGTCACAGCTCCCAGGGGCACCAAGTGGGTGGCGCCGCCTACTTTCCGCTCGGGTCCCCCGCCACGACTGGCGTCATGGGTCAATAAGGGGCTAGACTGGGGGTCGGTATCGGTGTCAAAACCGGCGGATCTCGGGTAGGGGGTCCCGAACTATGCGTCTAGGCCGGGCGGTAACAGGAGGAAGGGGACATGATGTTTTGCCCAGGTTCGGGCCCTCTTGATGGAGGTAAAACCCTTCGTCCTGCTTGATTAATACTGATGATATGGGTAGTACAAGAGTAGATCTACCACGCGATCAGAGAGGCTAAACCCTAGAAGCTAGGCTATGGTATGATTGTATGTTGTGATTGTTGTCCTACGGACTAAAACCCTTCGGTTTGTATAGACACCGGAGAGGGTTAGGGTTACACAAGGTTGGTTACAAAGAAGGAGATATCCATATTCGTATTGCCTAGCTTGCCTTCCACGCCAAGTAGAGTCCCACCCGGACACGAAATGAAGTCTTCAATCTTGCATCTTCATAGTCTAACAGTCCGGCCAATGGAGATAGTTCGGCTGTCCGGAGACCCCCTAATCCAGGACTCCCTCAGTAGCCCCTGAACCAAGCTTCAATGATGATGAGTCCGGCGTGCAGTATTGTCTTCGGCATTGCAAGGCGGGTTCCTTCTCCGAATACATCACAGAAGAATTTGAATACGAGGATAGTGTCCGACCCTGCAAAATAAGTTCCACATTCCATCATAGAGATAATAATATTTTCGCAGATCTAATTTGCTGGCTTGTTTTGGCAGCACGACGTTATGTCGTGGCCTGGTGATTATTCGAACCGTTTCTTTTAACCAGCCCTGCACATAATGCGAGGCAGTTTTTCGACACGTCTTGTCAAAGCAGAGATCATGTCCCCTTATTACGGGATTCTCATCAATACAGGCGTGGGTAACCCAACAGCGCCATCAATTGCGGCGCTTGGGGGATAAGCGAGTTTTACCAGGCAAGTGGGGATGCTTAGCTTTGTCTGCCCATATAAAGGGATAAGGATTCACCTTTCTATCCACGCCTTCTTCCTCCTTTGCTCATCCGTTTTCGCACACTCGAGCTCTAGCGCCCAAGTCCGCTCTTCCCACCTCAACCTTCTCCAACCATGTTCGGAGCGGGAGGCAGGTGGATGGTCTCCTCCGTCACGGAGGGAGACATCAAAAAGCTGCGGAGAGCCGGATACCTGCCCGACGACATCGCGCACCGGCTCCCAGATGAGGGGCGGCTCATCCCCACCCCCAGGCCCCATGAGAGGGTAGTATTCCTCACCCATTTCCTCCGCGGACTGGGATTCCCTCTCCATCCCTTCGTCCGGGGGCTCATGTTTTATTACGGCCTGGATTTCCATGATCTGGCCCCGAACTTCATCGTCAACATCTCGGCGTTTATCGTCGTGTGCGAGGCCTTCCTCCACATCAAGCCCCACTTCGGCTTATGGCTGAAGACCTTCAATGTCAAGCCGAAGGTGGTGGGCGGCCGTCAGGCGGAGTGCGGAGTGCGGAGGCGCCATGGTGGGCAAGATGCCCAACGTAACATGGCTCAAGGGCTCCTTTGTGGAAACCATAAAGGGGTGGCAATCAGGGTGGTTCTATATCACCGAGCCGCGCGACCCTGCATGGGCAGCGGCCCCCGAGTTCCGATCTGGCATCCCCACGTGGCTCACCTCCTGGAAAGAGAAGGGCATGTCCTGGGGTAGTTCGAAAGAGCTGACCGGACTCCAAACATGTATTCAAAACATGCTGGACAAGAAGCTCAAGCTTGTCAACATAGTCCAAGTTATGCTCATCCGCCGGATACTCCCGTGTCAACAATGGGAGTTCAACTTGTGGGAGTTCAATCCGGCGCAGCACCGAACTCTAAACAGGCTCTTCGACACGACTCATGAAGACGCCTGGAGGGTGCTGTTCAAAAGCGCCGAGGTCCCCCCCCTATTACTGAGGATCGCGGATTCAGCGCGAAGCGCCAAGCCAGTGTGGTAAGCTGCTTTACCTTTCACAGGATACTTATTTTTTTATATAGATTGACTCTATGCGGGATCTAAACTCCCGTAACTTTGACAGGACTGGCAGAAGATGGCTGGACAGATCGACTGTCCGGCTCCTTTGCCCGAAGGCCCCGCAGACGCTCTTCTGGCGAAGATGTTGACTTCGGCCCCTTATACGGTGCCGGAGAAGACCAAGAAGGCCAAGGGAACCCGAAAGAGATCCCTACGCCAGGCGTCGTCGGACTCACTGTCCGACGACTCTGCGGCGCACTCTTCCCCCGAAGACGAGGAAGAAGAAGAAGATGCTCCCCCACCGACTGGGGGAGACAAGAAAAGGAAAGCCGCCCAACCGGGGAGGCCGGAGGGTCCAAGAAGGGAAGGACTCTCCTTCCGGACAGTTCCACCGCCGCCGACGAAGGCGAAGACGAGTGGTTGCCCAGGGTCAAGCCCCCGGGGAGATCGTAAGTATTCGGATACCAGAGTAACTCATAGGATTCCTTTGTCGCACTGCTTTCCCTAACGCCGAACGCAATTATGCAGGCCGCCACGAGCCAGTATCGATGTATCACCGGACGGCTCCTTGGGCTTGTCGGATATGGATAGCGATCCAGTCCCGACCGCCACCTCCCCTCATCCTGCCGACGACGCCGAGGTGTTGTCTCAAGAGGCACCGGATCGAGGGGAGACAGTCCCGGAGGCGCCTCAAGGCGACCTTCTGGACTCCAGGAGCCGAGGGGACGAGGGCCCTGAGAGGTCTGAGTTCGGCCCTCAGCCGAACACCGCGCCGAAACCTCCAGTGGTTCCAGTCTCGGGCAGGCGGCCTCCTTCTAAGAGGGGCAAGACGCCTGTGCCGGTGACCTCTGTCCATCCAGAGGCACCGGACAATCTGCTGGAAGCGCTTCGCAGCGCTTCCATCGACGAAGAGCACCGCACTATCATGAGTGCGGTGATCTAGAAGGTTCAGTCCACCAAGAGCGGATTGACTGAAGCCTATGACAGCCTTCTAACAGGCTTCGAGGTAAGTGTTTTAAAATGTAGTAGAAATATTACCGCATAGACAGTAGCCCTTGATGCTTTGTTCGGTGTTCACAAAGAAAAGCCGAACAGAGGATCAAATAATATCGCAGGAGTCTAATATAATTATGTCAATATGCATTTGCAGGCTTCGCTGCTGGCGTCCGCCGCACTAACTGCGGAGGTCGCCGTACTGAAGCAGGACCTCGAGGGGTCCAGGAAAGAGCTCGGCCTTGCCAAGAGGCAGCTCGAGGAGAACAAGGGTAAGTAATACCCTGTCTATAGATATATATATATATATATATATATATATAAAAGAAGACGCGATTGCAAAATGACAGGATCATCGTATGTTTGCCAGGGGCCACGACCGAGGTGGCGACCTTGAAGCAAGCGCTAACCAAGGCCGAAGATAAAGTGGCCAAGGAGCGCACCAAGCGAGAGAAGCACGAGGCTCGGGTGGGCGAGGTGCAGCAAGAGCTCCAGGTACTCGTGGCGAAGCACGAGGCGTTGGAGCTTGACTCAAAGACGCGGGAGTCTGGGCTTGCCGCGGCCCTCAAGAGTGTAAAAAGTGCCAAGGCCGAAGCCCAAAACGCCCTCCAAGAGATCGACACGGTGAAGAAGATAGCGGCGGGTAAGGCTTTCAACATGCAAAGCAAGCATGTAAAAGTAAATTACCGATTACTTACCCGAATCCGGAGCTCTTCAGGAGCATTCGCAGATCTGCCCCGCAGTGTGTCCGATGCCACACAATTTTACCAGGCCGAGGATGGAAGCTCAATGGAGAAGTTGTTCTAGTCTCAGTATGCTGAGGCCGAACACCCGGTGCCAATGAGCGACCAGCTGAAGCAGATGGTCGAGCTACATAAGGCGGCCGATCGGGCCATGAAGAGCTTTATTATCCGGCTGTGGCCTGGCGACGCCCTTTCGAACAGCTTCTTCGGCGTGGTGAGGCGGCTTGTGGATGCCTGCCCGCGGCTGGAGGTCGTCAAGCGATCTGTCTGCATTGAGGGTGCACACCGGGTTTCGCCCGTGTGAAATTGCAGTGGGTCAAGCTAGACGCCATGAAGCTGATCAAGGAGGGGCCGCTGGAGGGCAAGGAGCACCGCCACCCCGAGATGTACTACGAGGGTGTTCTGCCGGGTGCTCGTCTTATCGCGGATGAGTGTTCAAAGGATGTAATATTTGAGTAAACTTGCTCGTTTTATCCTGTATTTATGAAAACTTGTTTCGTATGCGCTATGCAACGCTTGTTTGAATTTAAAATATTACCTTCTGTTTGGCTGTTTATCCAATCTGAGAGATGGCTAGTCCTCGGCTTCTGCCCCCATGCCACGAGTGCTGGGGTGTTCGGGATAAACCTGAGCTCTCTTGTTCCCATATTTGGGTCCTTCGAGGGAGGTGCTCAGCACAACGAACAAGGCAACCAGACTAATAATGCTTTATCACTCTCACTTAGCCATAGAATTCTATAATTTTAAATTTTGGCGAAGCCCCTAGTATTCGGAAGGCCAAATTCGGGGCGCGATACACGCCTGTAAGCCGGACAGGGCCGGCCCCTCGCCTTAAGCGGCATAAGTCTTTAGGGACTCGAAAAACCTCACCGAACAACGACCAGTCTCTCGCCTTATCATGATAGTCAGTTTTAGCTTTCTCTACTGAGGTGCTAAGCCCGGCAGAACTGGGGCACAATCGCAGTAGTTCTCCTAGCGCTACCTTAGCCGATAGAGCGGAACGTAAGGTACCAAAACATAGGAGCCGGGCAAACCCAACATTTGACCAAAGACATGATTCGAAGCTGATGCATATAGTGCTATAAGTTCGGGGTGCCGCACTTGTGAAAGTGTTCGGACTTTTCACACCATATTGTGGGGTACGTAAGCCCCTGGTGTATTGGTCGTACCATAGTGTACGGTTGCAAGGCGTCATTAATGAACACATAGATATATACATATAACAAGAATGCAATAATAGTCGTAATGTCATGCATTGTTTATTAAAAAATTGCGTTAAAGCAGAGTGATACAGATAGTGCGATAAGCAAAGAGTAGGACTATGTACCTTCCAAGGGCAAGCTGAGGAATGATATTAAATTGAATATTTCACTCGTTACTGTAATCAACCTGGGAATTCCGTGGTATAACGTAGCTGTCTGCCTCCTTGGTTGCTGCATCATGTGTTCGGCAATAGTGCTGCCGGATAGTGTTTCCAGAGATTAAGGTCCTGAAAGAAAAAGAAAAATAACCAAACAGGAAGCCCCTAGTGCGGTTTAGGCCGCGTCTTGGGGCGTGCCGCAGTTGTGCCCCCTTCCCACCTATGCCCATGGTATTTTTAATGCGTAATTATGTACGCGCAGCACGAGTTTCGCCGTTTGGCTGGGACTGGGGTGGGGGCCGCATTGCTACGCGAGCTCAGATTGTGCCAGGCGATCTATTTGCCGGTTGCTCCGGGCGCGCTTGAAGGTGTCCGGGTGTTGAAACGCCGAACTAGTGGATTGCCTTGAAAGGCTGTTTTGCGCTTCTGCTGCAAGGGCTGCGGTCTGCTCCTCTATTCGGAGAGAGCGCTCTGTGTTTCCATTGACTGTAATAACTCCGCGAGGTCCTGGCATCTTGAGCTTGAGGTATGCATAATGCGGTACTGCATTGAATCTAGCAAATGCGGTTCGCCCGAGCAGCGCGTGATAACCACTGTGGAACGGGACTATATCGAAGATTAACTCCTCGCTTCGGAAGTTATCCGGGGATCCGAAGACCACTTCCAGTGTAATTGAGCCTGTGCAATGGGCCTCTACACCTGGAATGACGCCCTTAAAGGTCGTTTTTGTGGGTTTGATCCTTGAGGGGTCTATACCCATTTTGCCCACTGTGTCCTGATAAAGCAGGTTCAGGCTGCTACCGCCATCCATAAGGACTCGAGTGAGGTGAAATCCGTCAATGATTGGGTCTAGGACCAGAGCGGTGAATCCCCCATGACGGATACTAGTGGGGTGGTCCTTGCGATCGAAGGTGATCGAGCAGGAGGACCAAGGGTTGAACTTTGGGGCGACTAGCTCCAACGCATATACGTCCCTGAGCGCATGCTTCCGCTCCCTCTTGGGGATGTGGGTCGCGTATATCATGTTCACCATCCGCACTTGCGGGGGAAACCTCTTCTGCCCTCCGGTGTGCGGCTGTCGGGGCTCCTCCTCGTCATCGCTATGCGGCCCCTTGTCCTTGTTTTCGGCAATTAACTTGCCGGCCTGCTTGAACACCCAACAATCCCTGTTGGTGTGATTGGCTGGCTTGTCTGGGGTGCCGTGTATTTGACACGAGCGATCGAGTATACGGTCCAAGCTGGACGGACCCGGCGTACTTTGTTTGAATGCCTTTTTCCGCTGACCGGGTTTAGAGCCTTTGAATCCGGCATTGACTGTCGTATCCTCAGTATTTTCGCTGTTAATGCGGCGCTTATGTTTGTTGCGACGTGACCTGCTATTGCCGTCCTTGGTATCTGAGGTACCATGGTTCTTTGATATGTTATTACTGCGAGCCAGCCAGCTGTCTTCTCCCGCACAAAAGCGGGTCATGAGCGTCGTGAGAGCTGCCATAGATTTCGGCTTTTCCTGACCAAGGTGCCGGGCTAGCCACTCATCTCGGATGTTGTGCTTGAAAGCCGCTAAGGCCTCCGCATCCGGACAATCGATGATTTGATTTTTTTTGTAAGAAACCGAGTCCAGAATTGCCTGGCCGACTCTTCTGGTTGCTGAATTATGTAGCCCAAGTCATCGGCGTTTGGTGGTCGCACATAAGTGCCCTGAAAGTTGTCGAGGAATGCGGCTTCCAGATCTTCCCAACAGCTAATGGAGTCCGCTGGCAAGCTGTTAAGCCAATGCCGCGCTGGTCCTTTGAGCTTTAGTGGGAGGCATTTGATAGCGTGTAAGTCATCACCGCGGGCCATGTGGATGTGGAGGAGGAAATCCTCAATCCATACTGCGGGATCTGTTGTGCCGTCGTATGATTCAATATTTACAGGTTTGAAACCTTCTAGGAATTGATGTTCCATTACTTCGTCTGTGAAGCATAAGGGGTGTGAGGCGCCTCTGTATTGGGCTATATCGCGAGCAGCTCGAATGGGTCTTGCCCGCTGTGTTCGGCCCGGCCGGATTTGCTTTTACTGTATCTGGAATGACGTTTATCGTCTCGCAGAGTGGTGCGCCGTCATGATTCGTAGATCGATCTTGCATGCTTTGCTTTGTCCTCCAATATGTCTCGTAGGTCTGGCGTATCTCCCCATGCCTTTTTATTTGAATGGCGTCAGGGTGGAGGCTGAGCTTTTGGCTGGAATGCCTCTCTATCGCGGCCACAAGGTGGCCGCTCAGCCATATCATACACTTCTTCCTCCAGTCGGGGTAGTAACCTGCACTTTGGGTAGTTCTTGGAGGGGCGCTCGAGTTTATATTCCTCGGCCGTGAGGACTTCAGTCCATCTGTCAGCTAGCAGATCTTGATCAGTTTGAAGTTGCTGCTGCTTTTTCTTCAGGCTATTTGCCGTGGCCATAAGCCGGTGCTTGAAGCGCTCTTGTTCGACGGGATCCTCTGGGACGGCGAATTCATCGTCGCCGAGGCTTGCCTCGTCTTCGGAGGGGGGGGTGTAATTGTCATCCTCCTCCTCTCTGTGTGCCGCTCTCTCAGGAGAGCTGGCTCCTTCATCCTCTTGCTCTAAATCTTGCTGGAGGGGATTGTTGTTGTCTTCGGCACCATCCGAAGTGTTATTATCTCCTGTGCCGGTATCACCACTTTTGCTTTGGCGGGACTTAGAGCGGCGCCGCTGACGTCGGCGCTTGGGTTGCTTCTTGGAGGGGTCATCCTCCGCTATCTCGTCGCCATTGCCTTTGTTGGGTGTATCCACCATGTATATGTCATATGACGAGGTGGCTTTCCAGTGCCCTATAGGCGCTGGTTCATGTTCGTCTCCTACATCGTCGTCCATACCGTCGATGTCTTCGGAGTCGAAGTCGAGCATGTCGGTTAAATCATCGACAGTGGCTACAAAGTGGGTGGTGGGTGGGCATCGAATTTCTTCGTTGTCCGCATCCCAATCCTGTTGGCCATAGTCCGGCCAGGGCTCTCCTTACAAAGAGAGAGACCTTAGTGAATTCAGAATGTCGCCGAAGGGCGAGTGCTGAAAGATATCCGTGGCGGTGAATTCCATGATCAGCGCCCAATCGGATTCGATTGGCAGGGGCGCGGATGGTTCGGAGTCCGGAAAAGAGTCCGACACCTTGGAGTCACGGGCTGCGCAGAGGGTTAGGCAGGTGTTTGGCTCGATCGCCGTTGAGACTGCAGCCCCTGAGGCAGTGTCTAACCACCCATCCTCGATTGGTGCAGTTGGCTCCGAGCTAAGGGTCGGAGCTGATGCGGGCGCGGCCTTTGGGTACTGTTCGGCGGCAGAGCTAGGTCATACCCATCGTGACAGTGCGGCGCGCCCGGCTGTGGCTCGAATCCGTCAAAGATCAAGTCTCCGTGGATGTCGGCCGTGTAGTTCAAACTCCCAAATCTGACCTGATGGCCAGGGGCGTAGCTTTCAATCTGCTCCAGAAGGCCAAGCGAATTAGCCCGCAGTGCAAAGCTGCCGAATACGAAGATCTGTCCGGGGAGAAAAGTCTCACCCTGGACCGGATCGCTATCGATGATAGTAGGAGCCATCAAGCCTAACGGTGACGACACGGAGGAACTCTCAATGAAAGCACCAATGTCGGTGTCAAAACCGGCGGATCTCGGGTAGGGGGTCCCGAACTGTGCGTCTAGGCCGGACAGTAACAGGAGGCAAGGGACATGATGTTTTACCTAGGTTCGGGCCCTCTTGATGGAAGTAAAACACTACGTCCTGCTTGATTAATATTGATGATATGGGTAGTACAAGAGTAGATCTACCACGAGATCAGAGAGGCTAAACCCTAGAAGCTAGCCTATGGTATGATTGTATGTTGTGATTGTTGTCCTACGGACTAAAACCCTTCGGTTTATATAGACACCGAAGAGGGTTAGGGTTACACAAGGTTGGTTACAAAGGAGGAGATATCCATATTCGTATTGCCTAGCTTGCCTTCCACGCCATGTAGAGTCCCATCCGAACACGAAACGAAGTCTTCAATCTTGCATCTTCATAGTCTAACAGTCCGGCCAATGGAGATAGTCCGGCTGTCTGGAGACCCCCTAATCCAGGAATCCCTCAGTGGGCAAAGGGCGTGCCCCTGTTGCAGGGCCGCATCCGAGATCTCCTAGAAAGAGACATTAGTCTGGTCGTGGTGACACAGGTTATGTTAATTCGCCGAGTTCTGCCCCGCAAACGTCGCCCCCTCTGCCTGTGGGAGTTCAACCCGGAGGGACTACGAGCTCTCCAACATTTTCTTGGCATGACGCCCGTGGAGATGTACAAATTGTTCTTCGGACCACAAGTAGTGTGTTCGGATTCTACGGAGGACACAGGTCTGAGCTGCAATCGTCGGGATACTCAAGTAAGTAGCCCTGTGCCCGGACACACCATCCATTCATTTATCACAACATCACCCTTAAAAGAGTTGTCTCTAAAACAGGAGTTGGTAGCGAAGGCGAAGTTAATCAGGTGTCCGGCCCCCCTTCCCGAGACCTCGCCGGATCCCGTGTTAACCAGGATGCTGGAGATCGTGCCTTCGGAAGAAAGCGAAGGGGGGGGACAAAGAAGCTGCTGCCTCCCCGAAGGAGGCTGTCTAGAAAGGAGGAATCGAAAATTCCTCTACTCAGGGGAGGAAGAGGACTACCTCTGAAGACCCGGAGTCCATGGTCTCAAAGCGGGGGAAGAAATCTTCGCCAGAGGGTCCTGTGCCGGGGATACCTCGGCCGTACTATGCCCTCAAGGGGATCAGCCCTCCACCAAGCCGTAAGTAGAGAGGGGAGGTTTAAAATGAGAGAAATCCTTGTTTTATTTCTGAGGAAAATAACTGAAATTTTACCTTGTAGTTCGGATCTCAACCCTTCTCAGCAGAGCTCATCTTCGGGGGATCTTCTTCCGGAGATGATGGAGAGCGGAATGCCTCCCCCTGTCGTACCGCCTTACGAGGCGGGCGATCCTGAGGTATCGTCGCGGAGGGTTTCTCCGAATCCGGCAGGGCCGGAAGGCAGTCATATGGCCCCCAAGGCCATCCGTGTCCGGTCTTTGAAAAAGGCCATCGAACGAGTCCGACACCGCCTGGTGCTCGGTCGGATGAACTGAAGGATCTGTTAGGGAGAGCGTCTATCTCAGAGGAACACCGTTCGTTGATGGGTACGGTAATTTAAAGGATTTCGTCCGCTGAAAGCGGGTTGCACGAGGCCGTCAGGAGTTTACTGACAGGTTTTGAGGTACGCGAGGTGATGTACCTTTTGACAGTTCCGCATATAAGATGCGCCCTGTGTAGATAGTAGCCCCTGAGACTCTATGTGTTGTCGAAGACGACAGCACGCAGAGGATCATAGTCCCAGGTGTAATTTTGCCGCCTTCCTATGTAGGTGGCCAGCCGGACTCATGAATTTGCCGAGCTAACGTGGCAACTTGACGTGGCAGATGCCGACATCGCGCTTGTCAACAAGTGGCTTGACGAGGCACAAGGTATGTAATTTGTCCGGAGACACCTGGTAAGAGGAGCTTGATGCCAGTATCTTACAGCGTGTGCGCTTGATGCAGATGGGGCCACTGCCATGGAGAAGCTTCGGGCGGAACTTGCCCGAGCCAAGGAGCAAGCCAGGAGAAGTGATGCGGCTGCCGTAAAGGCCATTGAAGAGCTGAAAGCCGAACAGGCTGCTCACTGCCGAAGCAAGAAGGAAATGGCCGAAATGGTTGTGAAGTTAAAGAACGTTGCTGACCGCTGCAAGCTTCTTGAAAAACAAGATCGGGCGGAGCAAACAGACCTGGAGAAGGCCACTACAGCGGCCAAGGATGCTCGTTCTACGATGAGAGCGATGAAGGAGGAGCTGCGTCAGGCCGGAGATATCGCGGCTGGAAAGCCCTTTATGCTGCGGATGAAGTTCAGAGATCCTAAATATGCTCCGTTGGACCGGATGTGGAGTTCGGCGGACGCATATCTGGATTTCGCTGCGAGTGCCGCTGATGCGGCCGAACATTTCCGAGATCAGAAAGATAGCGAAGTGGAGAAGCTCTTCTGGTCACAGTTCAACAATCCGGAGCGTCCGCTTCCGTTGACCGATCATTTGGCCGAATGGGCCAAACTGAATAGGTTGTCCGGACTTGCCATGAAGGATGTCGTTAATCATCTGTGGCCGGAAAGGCCAAAGCCGAACAGTTATTTTAGCTTGGTGCAGCAGTTCCTTTGTGCAGTGCCGCATATCAATGCGATGAAGAGGTCAGCATGCATAGAGGGTGCGCGGATGGCCCTTGCCCATGTCAAGACATACTGGGCGGAGATGGAGGCCGCCGCTATTGCATCCCAAGATTCGGACGGAGGCCGAATACCAGCTGAGCACTATTTTCAGGAAGTTCTGCAAGGCGCTCGTTTGATAGAGACGCATTGCTCGAAGGATATTATGTTCGAATAACGTGTATTATTGTAAAACAATATTTGGATGAATTGTAGAAGCTTTTTATACTTGTGCCTGCAAGTATTATAATGCCTCATGTGGCCGTTGAGGTATATGTGTATATAATCTAAAAGATGGCAGTCGTCGGCTTCAGCCCCCACGCATATAATGCGGGGGTGTTCGCAGAAGGCGCATTCTCACACCTGATCCAACGTCTTGGTCCATGAAGGAGGTGATAGTGCAGCGAACTAGGCAATCGGACTATAATGCTTTATCACTTTCACTTGGCCATAGGAGTTTGACAGGGGGGCTACTATATAGCCCCTGGTGGCGTCGCGCTCGCCCGAACTCGGGGCGCGTGTGTGCCTGGCCGGGAAACGGCCCTTCGTTAATGTAGAGGAATCCCGAAGACTCCGATAGGTCATCGAGTGGTTGACCAGTCTCACGCTATATCATGACAGTCAGTTTTCGGCTTTCTCTACTGAGGTGCTCGCCTGGCTGAACCAGGGCACAATCGCAGTAGTTCTCCTGGTGCCGCCTTAGCCGATAGAGCGGAACGTAAGGCAGCAAAACATAGGAGCCGGGCAAACCCAACATTTGACCAAAGACATGATTCGGAGCTGATGCATATAAGGCCAAACTCGCGACGCTGAACATTCCCTAAGGTATCCGGTCTTTATAAAAACGGGCTGAGCAGTGCCCATGATAATAAGCCCCTGGTGTCCAGGTACGTGCGAAATTTTGACGTGGCCACATGCCAAGATGCCAGCCTCCTCCTCGGTTATATTATAATCCGGGGGATGTGCATCAACAAGAGATAGTGAAAAAGGTTTACGCAGGGTCTTAATCTAAAGAGAATCCTTGGGACGGGTCCCTGCTGCACGTCTGCGCCTGTGTCTCCGTTGCGCCGTGTCCTGGACGGGTGTAGCATGGTGTTCATCTGTAAAAGAGAGCAACTTAGTTGAAAGAAGAATAGTCGTGCGAAATATATGTTGTACTAAGTAAACAAAGTATAATTCAAGATGGGGAAAATTGAGCCTTATTGTCGCTTATTTTACATATGTGGAGCCCCTTGTATATGGGTGTACGGCTACAAAAACCTTGATCAATTATAAGTTTGCTCCGGACTCGCCTAGCCGTGTCCGTGGTCTTAATGACCTGTTAGATGCTTTTGTTGGTGAAGCTGTTTTAATGTGTGGCTGTCAAGGCAGCCGTATAGTCTTCTGCGCGCGAGGAACATTCAATGTTTCCCTTTAGTGAGATGATGCCTCGTGGGCCAGGCATCTTAAGCATGAGAGATGCATAATGCGGTATTGCGTTAAAGCGGGCGAAATCTTCGCGTCCCAGTAGTGCTTGATAGCCACTTGAAAATGGGGCGATGTGGAAGGTTAGCTTTTCGCGGCGGAAGTTATCGGGGGAATTGAACATTACTTCTAGCAGGAGAGAACCCGTGCAATGGGTATCCGGGCCTGGCGTTACTCCTTTAAAGGAATTGTTGCTATGGCGAATTTTTGTTGGGTCCATCCCATTTTGCGGACTGTGTCCTGATATAGCAGGTTTAGACCACTGTCGCCGTCCATCAGGACTTGTGTAAAGTGGAATCCGTCGATTATCGGATCTAATACCAAGGCGGTCCAACCTGCGTTCCGGATACTTCCAGAGTAATCCTGATGGTCGAAGGTGATCAGTTTTAACAACCAGTGGCGAGACTCCTTTGTGATAGGCCGCATGGCGCGTATCTCTATAGGCGCCACTCTATTTTTCCCTTTTGTCACGTGAAGTAAGTTTACTGTTTTGACTTCTTGTGGGAAATTCTTTTGTTTCCCGGTGCTCTGCTTGTGGGGTTCGTCATCGTCCTCACTTGGTGTATCGAGCCCCTTGTGTTCAGCGTTGAGTTTGCCGGATTGCTTGAAGACCCAACATTCTCTGTGGGTATGGTTTGCAGGCTTCCCGGGAGTGCTGTGGATTTGACATATTTTGTCCAAGATTTTGTTTAGGCTAGATAGCTCATCCCTGTTATCCTTGAGGGGCAGCTTTTTCTGACCCTGCCGAGAGCTTTTGAATCCGGTGTTAACTGCCATGCTCTTCGGGTTGTTTCCCTTATTTCGGCGCTGGTCCTTGCTGCGACGCGGTTTCCCGTTTCCGTCCCTAACTTCGGATGTACTTGGGTCGTTGGTGCTGCATCTTGCCAACCAGTTGTCCTCTCCCGCGCAAAAGCTGGTCATGAGGCTTGTTAATGCGGCCATTGTTCTTGGCTTTTCTTGGCCGAGGTGTCTGGCGAGCCATTCGTCTCGAACGCTGTGTTTGACAGCTGCTAAGGCTTCGGCATCCGAACAGTCGACTATCTGGTTCTTTTTAGTAAGAAATTTGTTCCAGAGTTTTCGGGCTGACTCTCTGGGCTGTTGAGTTCTATGACTTAAATCGTCTGCATCCGGAGGCCGGACATAGGTCCCTTGAAAAGTTGTCCGAAAAGCATCCTCGAGCTCTTCCCAACTTCCAATGGTGTTTTCGGGAAGGCCTTTAAGCCAATGCCGGGTTGGCCCTTTGAGCTTGAGGGGTAAGTATTTTATGGCGTGGAGGTCGTCTCCTCTGGCCATATGGATATGGAGGATATAGTCCTCAATCCAGACTCCAGGGTCTGTCGTTCCGTCGTACACCTCTATGTTTACGGGCTTGAATCCCGCTGGAAATTCATGGTCCAGCACCTCATCGGTGAAACATAGGGGGTGTGCAGCACCCCTGTATTTGGGTGTGCCGTAGTGTTCGGATGTTTGTTGTGTTGCATTGCTTACTAAAGCTTGCTTTCTTGGCCCGTAGATAGATCTGGTTGGGCCATCTTTTTGATGTGAATCCTTGAGTGGGTCGCGTGCTGGCTTGTGTGCGGCGCCTCTTGCCGCTCTATATTGGCCATGGGGTCGTTTATCCGACCGGGTGGCTTCCTTATTTGTTGATTGCGGAGGTTCTAAGGTCTCCTCATCAAATTCAGGCAGGAGATTTCGCTTCGGGTAGCTTTTTGTGTGGCGACTGTCGCCGTATTTGTCTGCGGTGTTGAGTGCTTTGCTCCACCTGATTCCGAGTGCATCTTCCGCAGTTTTGAGCTTCCGCTTCTGCTTTTTCAGGCTACGCGCAGTGGCGACAAGCCTTTTGTGGAGGTTCTTCTGCTCCAGGAACTTGTCCGGCGTGAGGTCGTCCGGACTGTTATCTTCGCCGGGGACGGGTTGTGCGGTTTGTTTATCCAAGTTGCCTTGTTCGGACGGTTGCTCGATGCCATGTTCATCGTTCGCCGGCTCACCCTGCTCTGTGGCTGGGTCTGTATGACCGATGTCTCTGTCGAGGTGGGGCTTGGAGCGGCGCTTACGCCACCGCTTTGACTGCTTTTCGGAGGAACAACCCTTCGTTGCGTCCTCCCGTTCGTCCTCGTCGTTTCTTTTGGGTGTGTCCACCATGTATACATCGTAGGATGTTGTGGCTGTCCAGTGCCCTGTGGGCGCTGGTTCCTGTTTGCCTCCTACATTGTCGTCCATGTTGTCGATGTCTTCGGAGTCGAAGTCAAGCATGTCGGTTAAATCGTCGACAGTGGCTACGAAGTGGGTGGTAGGTGGGCGTCGAATTTCTTCGTTGTCCGCATCCCAATCCTGTTGGCCATAATCCGGCCAGGGCTCTCCTGACAAAGAGAGAGACCTTAGTGAATTCAAAATGTCGCCGAAGGGCGAGTGCTGAAAGATATCTGCGGCGGTGAATTCCATAATCGGCGCCCAATCGGATTCTATTGGCAGGGGCGCGGAGGGTTCGGAGTCCGGAGCAGGGTCCGGCACCTTGGAGTCACAGGCTTCGTAGAGGATAAAGCTGGTGTTCGGCTCAATCGTCGTTGAGACTGCAGCCCCCGAGGCGGTGTCTAGCCACCCGCCCTCGATCGGCGCAGTTGGCTCCGAGCTAAGGGTCGGAGCTGTTGCGGGCGCGGCCTCCAGGGCACTGTTCAGCGGTAGAACTAAGTCATGCCCATCGTGACAGTGCGGCGTGCTTGGTTGTGGCTCGGGTCCGTCGAAGATCAAGTCTCCGCGGATGTCAGCCGGGTAGTTCAAACTTCCAAATCTGACCTGACGGCCAGGGGCGTAGCTTTCAATCTGCTCCAGATGGCCAAGCGAATTAGCCCTTAGTGCAAAGCCGCCGAACACGAAGATCTGTCCGGGGAGAAAGGTCTCACCCTGGACCGCATCATTGTTGATGATCGGAGGAGCCATCGGGCCTAAAGGTGACGACACAGAGTCACTCTCAATGAAAGCACCAATGTCGGTGTCAAAACTGGCGGATCTCGGGTAGGGGGTCCCGAACTGTGCGTCTAGGCGGATGGTAACAGGAGACAAGGGACACAATGTTTTTACCCAGGTTCGGGCCCTCTCGATGGAGGTAAAACCCTACTCCTGCTTGATTAATATTGATGATATGGGTAGTACAAGAGTAGATCTACCACGAGATCAAAGAGGCTAAACCCTAGAAGCTAGCCTATGATATGATTGTTGTTCGTCCTATGGACTAAAACCCTCCGGTTTATATAGACACCGGAGAGGGCTAGGGCTACACAGAGTCGGTTACAATGGGAGGAGATCTACATATCTGTATTGCCAAGCTTGCCTTCCATGCCAAGGAAAGTCCCATCCGGACACGGGACGAAGTCTTCAATCTTGTATCTTCATAGTCCAAGAGTCCGGCCAAAGGTTATAGTCCGGCTATCCGTACACCCCCTTATCCAGGACTCCCTCAGATTGCCATGCAACAGATGCACTAGATCTATACATGTATGAAAGCTCAACAAAAGAAACTAAGTGGGTGTGCATCCAACTTGCTTGCTCACGAAGACCTAGGGCACTTGAGGAGGCCCATTGTTGGAATATACAAGCCAAGTTCTATAATGAAAATTTACCACTAGTATATGAAAGTGACAAAACAAGAGATTCTCTATCATGAAGATCATGGTGCTACTTTGAAGCACAAGTGTGGTAAAAGGATAGTAGCATTGTCCCTTTTTTTATTTGGCCTTTATTTGGCCCTTTTTTGGGACAATGCTCTATTATTGATGATCATCACACTTCTATTTATTTACAACTCAAGAATTACAACTCGATACTTAGAAAAAAAATATGACTCTATATGAATGCCTCGGGCGGTGTACAGGGATGTGCAATGACTCATGATTGACATGTATGAAAGAATTATGAACGGTGGCTTTGCCACAAATACGATGTCAACTACATGATCATGCAAAGCAATATGACAATGATGAAGCGTGTCATAATAATGGAACGGTGGAAAGTTTCATGGCAATATACCTCAGAATGGCTATGGAAATGCCATGATAGGTAGGTATGGTGGCTGTTTTAAGGAAGGTATATGGTGGGTTTAAGGTACCGGTGAAATTTGCGCGGTACTAGAGAGGCTAGCAATGGTGAAAGGGTGAGAGTGCGTATAATCCATGGACTCAATATTATTCATAAAGAACTCACATACTTATTGCAAAAATCTATTAGTTATCGAAGCAAAGTACTACGCGCATGGTCCTAGGGGGTAGATTGGTAGTAAAAGACCATCTATCGTCCCCGACCGCCACTCATAAGGAGGACAATCAATAAATACATCATGCTCCGACTTCTTAACATAATGGTTCACCATACGTGCATGCTACGGGAATCACAAACTTCAACACAAGCATCTCTCAAATTCACAACTACTCAACTAGCACGACTCTAATATCACCATCTGCATATCTCAAAACAATCATCAAGTATCAAACTTCTCATAGTATTCAATGCACTTTATATGAAAGTTTTTATTATATCCCTCTTGGATGCCCATCATATTAGGACTAAATTCATAACCAAAGCAAACTACCATGTTGTTTAGAGACTCTCAAAATGATATAAGTGAAGCATGAGAGTTCATCTATTTCTTCAAAATAAAACCACCGCCGTGCTCTAAACAGATATAAGTGAAGCACTAGAGCAAATGACAAATTACTCCAAAAGATATAAGTGAAGATAAATGAGTAGTCGAATAATTATACAACTATGTGAAGACTCTCTAACATTTAATAATTTCATATCTTGGTATTTTATTCAAACAGCAAGCAAAACTAAATAAAATAAAATGACGGTCCAAGCAAAACACATATCATGTGGTGAATAAAAATATAGCTCCAAGTAAAGTTACCGATGAACGAAGACGAAACAGGGGATGCCTTCCAGCGAATCCCCAATCTTAGGCTCTTGGTTGTCCTTGAATATTACCTTGGGGTGCCTTGGGAATCCCCAAGCTTAGGATCTTGCCACTCCTTATTCCATAGTCCATCGAATCTTTACCCAAAACTTGAAAACTTCACAACACAAAACTTAACAGAAAACTCGTGAGCTCCGTTAGCGAAAGAAAACAAAACACCACTTCAAGGTACTGTAATGAAAGCATTCTTTATTTATATTGGTGTTAAACCTAATGTATTACAACTTATCTATGGTTTATAAACTATTTTACTAACCATAGATTCATCAAAATAAGCAAACAACACACGAAAAACAGAATCTGTCAAAAACAGAACAGTCTGTAGTAATCTGTAGCTAACGCAAACTTCTGGAACCCCCAAAATTCTAAAATAAATTGATGGATGTGAGTAATTTATCTATTAATCATCTGAAAAAATAATTAACTAAATAGCACTCACCAATAAAAAATGGCAGCAAATCTCGTGAGCGCTAAAGTTTCTGTTTTTTACAGCAAGATCAAAAAGACTTTCCCCAAGTCTTCCCAATGGCTCTACTTGGCACAAACACTAATTAAACACAAAAACACAACCAAAACAGAGGCTAGATAAATTATTTATTACTAAACAGGAGAAAAAAAATCAAGGGATAAAAATAAAGTTGGGTTGCCTCCCAACAAGCGCTATCGTTTAACGCCCCTAGCTAGGCATGATGATTTCAATGATGCTCACATAAAAGATAAGAATTGAAACATAAAGAGAGCATCATGAAGAATATGACTAGCAAATTTAAGTCTAACCCACTTCCTATGCATAGGGATTTTGTGAGCAAACAACTTGTGGGAACAAGAATCAACTTGCATAGGAAGGCAAAACAAGCATAACTTCAAGATTTTCAACACATAGAGAGGAAACTTGATATTATTGCAATTCCTACAAGCGTATGTTCCTCCCTCATAATAATTTTCAGTAGCATCATGAATGAATTCAACAATATAACCATCACATAAAGCATTCTTTTCATGATCTACGAGCATATAAATTTTATTACTCTCCACATAAGCGAATTTCTTCTCATGAGTAATAGTGGGAGCAAACTCAACATAATAATTACCATGTGAGGCATAATCCAATTGCAACCTAAAATCATGATGACAAGTTTCATGGATATCATTATTCTTTATATCATACAAGTCATCACAATAATCATCATAGATAGCAACTTTGTTCTCATAATCAATTGGAAACTCTTCTGAAATAGTGGAATCATTACTAAATAAAGTCATGACCTCTCCAAATCCACTTTCATCAATATAATCATCATAAATAGGAGGAATGATTTCATCATAATAAATTTGCTCATAAAAACTTGGGGGACAAAAAATTTCATCTTCATCAAACATAGCTTCCCCAAGATTGTGGCTTTGCATATCATTAGCATCATGGATATTCAAGGAATTCATACTAACAACATTGCAATCATGCTCATCATTCAAATATTTAGTGCCAAACATTCCAATTCATTCTTCTTATAGTACTTGATCACAATTATCAGGATCCTTATTTTCATGATAGATATTAAAAAGATGAAGCATATGAGGTACCCTTAATTCCATTTTTTTGTAGTTTTCTTTTATAAACTAAACTAGTGCTAAAACAAGAAACAAAAAGATTCGATTGCAAGATCTAAAGATATACCTTCAAGCGCTAACCTCCCCGGCAACAGCGCCAGAAAAGAGCTTGATGTCTACTACACAACCTTCTTCTTGTAGACGTTGTTGGGCCTCCAAGTGCAGAGATTTGTAGGACAGTAGAAAATTTCCCTCAAGTGGATGACCTAAGGTTTATCAATCCGTGGGAGGCGTAGGATGAAGATTGTCTCTCTCAAGCAACCCTGAAACCAAATAACAAAGAGTATCTTGTGTCCCCAATGTACCCAATACAATGGTAAATTGTATAGGTGCACTAGTTTGGCAAAGAGATGGTGATACAAGTGGTATATGGATGGTAGATAAAAGTTTTTGTAATCTGAAAATATAAAAACAGCAAGGTAACTAATGGTAAAAGTGAGCACAAACGGTATTGCAATGCGTTGAAACAAGGCCTAGGGTTCGTACTTTCACTAGTGCAAGTCCTCTCAACAATAATAACATAATTGGATCATATAACTATACCTCAATATGCAACAAAGAGTTACTCCAAAGTCACTAATAGCGGAGAACAAATGAAGAGATTATGGTAGGGTACGAAACCACCTCAAAGTTATCCTTTCTGATCGATCTATTCAAGAGTCTGTAGTAAAATAACACGAAGCTATTCTTTCCGTTCAATCTATCATAGAGTTCGTACTAGAATAACACCTTAAGACACGAATCAACCAAAACCCTAATGTCGCCTAGATACTCCAATGTCACCTCAAGTATCCGTGGGTATGATTATACGATATGCATCACACAATCTCAGATTCATCTATTCAAACCAACACAAAGTACTTCAAAGAGTGCCCCAAAGTTTCTACCAAAGAATCAAGACGAAAACGTGTGCCAACCCCTATGCATAGGTTCATGGGCGGAACCCACAAGTTGATCACCAAAACATACATCAAGTGGATCAATAGAATACCCCATTGTCACCACGGGTATCCCACGCAAGACATACATCAAGTATTCTCAAATCCTTAAAAGACTCAATCCGATAAGATAACTTCAAAGGGAAAACTCAATCCATTACAAAAGAGTAGAGGGGGAGAAACATCATAAGATCCAACTATAATAGCAAAGCTAGCGATACATCAAGATCGTATCACCTCAAGAACACGAGAGAGAGAGAGAGAGATCAAACACATAGCTACTGGTACATACCCTCAGTCCCGAGGGAGAACTACTCCCTCCTCGCCATGGAGAGCGCCGGGATGATGAAGATGGCCCCTGGAAAGGGATTCCCCCTCCGGCAGGGTGCCGGAACGGGTCTAGATTGGTTTTCGGTGGCTACGGAGGCTTCTGGCGGCGGAACTCCCGATCTATTCTTCTCCCCGAAGTTTTTACGGTGTATGGGTATATATATAGGAGGAAGAAGTACGTCGGTGGGTCTCCGGGCTATCCACGAGGCAGGGGGCGCGCCCCCCACCCTCGTGGGCAGCCCGAGACTCTCCTGGTCCATCTCCGATACTCCGTGGGCTTCTTCTGGTCCAAAAATAAGTTCCGTGAAATTTTAGGTCAATTGTACTCCGTTTGATTTTCCTTTTCTGCGATACTCTAAAACAAGGAAAAAACAGAAACTGACACTGGGCTCTGGGTTAATAGGCTAGTCCCAAAAGTAATATAAAAGTGTATAATAAAGCCCGTAAACATCCAAAACAGAAAATATAATAGCATGGAACAATCAAAAATTATAGATACGTTGGAGACGTATCAAGAACCAAGGTATCAATCCAGTAGGAGATCACGCTCGAGTCCCACACACCTACACAAACAAATAAGATAAAGGGGTTGTCAATCCCTTCACGGTCACTTAGGAGAGTGAGATCTGATAAGATAATATTTTTGGTATTTTTATGATAAAGAGAAATAAAGATGCAAAGTAAAATAAACGGCAAAGGAAATAGCTAAGTGTTGGAAGATTTATATGATGGAAGATAGACTCGAGGGCCATAGGTTTCACTAGTGGCTTCTCTCAAGAGCATAATTATTATGGTGGGTAAACGAATTACTGTCGAGCAATTGATAGAATTGAGCATAGTTATGAGAATATCTAGGTATGATCATGTATATAGGAATCACATCCGCGACAAGTAGACCAGAACGATTCTGCATCTACTACTATTACTCCACACATCGACCGCTATCCAGCATGCATCTAGAGTATTAAGTTCATAAGAACAGAGTAATGCTTTAAGTAAGATGACATGATGTAGAGGGATAAACTCATGCAATATGATTTAAACCCCATATTTTTATCCTCGATGGCAACAATACAATACGTGTTGTTTCCCTTTCTGTCACTGGGATCGAGCATCGCAAGATTGAACCCAAAGCTAAGCACTTCTCCCATTGCAAGAAAGATCAATCTAGTAGGCCAAACCAAACTGATAATTCGAAGAGACTTGCAAAGATAAAACAATCATACATAAAAGAATTCATAGGAGATTCAAATGTTGTTCATAGATAAACTTGATCATAAACCCACAATTCATTGGATCTCGACAAACACGCCGCAAAAGAAGATTACATCGAATAGATCTCCAAGAAGATCAAGGAGAACTTTGTATTGAGATCCAAAGAGAGAGAAGAAGCCATCTAGCTAATAACTATGGACCCGAAGGTCTGAAGTAAACTACTCACACATCATCGGAGAGGCCATGGAGTTGATGTAGAGGCCCTCCGTGATCAATGCCCCCTCCGGCGGAGCTTCGGAAAAGGCCCCGAGATAGGATCTCTTGGGTACAGAAGGTTGCGGCGGTGGAATTAGGTTTTCGTGGTGCTCCTGGATGTTTGGGGGGTATGTGGATATATATAGGAGGAAGAAGTACGTAGGTGGAGCAACAAGGGGCCCACGAGGGTGGAGGGCGCCCCCCTGCCTCGTGCCCTCCTCGATCGTTTCTTGACGCCCACTCCAAGTCTCCTGGATCACGTTTATTGAGAAAATCATGTTCCCGGAGGTTTCATTCCGTTTGGACTCCGTTTGATATTCCTTTTCTGCAAAACCCTAAAATAGGCAAAAAAACAACAACAATTTGGGTTGGGCCTCCGGTTAATAGGTTAGTCCCAAAAAAGATATAAAAGTGTAAAATAAAGCTCGTTAACATCCAAAATACATAATATAATAGCATGGAGCGATCAAAAATTATAGATACGTTGGAGACGTATCAGCGACGACGGACGGCAGCGGCAAGACCGGGGCACACTCATCCACAGATCTAGAATCAGCTCGCCTAAGGCCCAAAACCTATTGGCTGCAGAGGCAGCCGAATAGGAGACCTGAGCAGGGGCGGGGGAACCAGAGTCAAAGGGGGAGGGGAAGGCGGAAGAGGGCACATCGAATAGGGGTCAGAGAGGGGAGGAGGGAGGGGAGTAGAGATGTGCGGCGGCGGCCGCCCTGGCTGTGGGCGAGCGAGGGGAAAGAGAGTGGGGAGACGAGGGGAGCCATCCCACTGATTATTCCCAACTGGGCCAAGTCTAGTTATGATGTTATTGATGGCATGATCAGTACATAGGCATTACGTCAATGAAGTAGACCAAAATGATTCTGCATCTACTACTATTACTCCACCCCTGGACCGCTATCCAGCATGCATCTTGAGGTATTAAGTTCATAACAAACAGAGTAATGCATGAGGCATGATGACATGATGTAGACAGAATAAAGCCAATCAATATGATCAAACCCCATCGTTTTATCCTTAGTAGCAACAATACAAATATATGCCTCGCAACTCCTCCTGTCACAGAGTGAGGAAACCACAAGATTGAAACCTACCACAAAGCACCTATCCCATTGAAGATAAATCAATCTAGTTGGCCAAACTAAACGGATAGATCGGAGAGAAATACAAACCTATAAATAATAACACATAATAAAGTTTAGAAATAACTCAGTTACTTACAATGAACAATTTGATCATAAACCCATAGGTCCTGTGGGAAACTACTCACACATCATCGGAGGTGCAACAAGGTTGATGTAGAAGCATATTCCTATGAACAAAGCAAAATAGTGAATGAAAAAAAATGAATGCTTCCAACTCTAGCTTGTGTTATGACTCTAGTTTCCTCTCGAGTTATACTCATAAGAAATTAATTATAGTCATATTTATAAGGTTCAAGGCAGGTACCCCAAAAGGGCTACAAGTAGTGAAAAATTCTCGAACACTCATTCGGTAAGATTTTTCATAAAGATTGAAAATAACATCATGAGAAGAGTGGTGAGATACATACTTGAATTTCCACACAAAGGAATAAGTAAGATCACGGTATTGCAGACACTTATCTCATAGGAAGTCCGTCAACTCGGCATTTTGGACATACATATCAAATTCTTCCTTAATTTCGGCATTGATCATGGAGGTATTGCATGACCATTCACAAGCTCTTACAACGGTATCCCAAGGTGGATCGAAATCGGGCTCATAATATGCATGCCTTGGGGAACCCTTGCTAGAAGAATCCCCGGAGAACACTCTCCTCAACATTTTGTTTCTACGAAAAATTCTAAAAAAAATTAGTCCCCAAATTAAAAATGAATAAAACTCAACAAAATAGATAGCGACTATTCGCACTAGTATCTAGAGGCTATATCATGCATCAAAACTACTTAGAACCAAGCAAGCTCAACATGCAAGCTCATATACATGGTCACCAATAGTAGCAAAATATGCAAAAGATAATCCACTATAACAAAAACTAATTGGACCATCTAAGGAGTCACATAGCAAGGAGCAATTCCTCCGAACGGAAACGGATTTCTGATCAAGAAGATAAAAAATCTCACAAAAACAAGCAAGAACACGGGAATGGAGGCAAGCACAATTTTGTCTGGAGGGAGAAGGAGCAGTGGGCAAGTGCACTAAGTGCATGTGGAACCCACAAGCTCACATGGCATGCCCAGGGAGTAGGCGCGTCATGTGAGCTCTGGTGGACCCCCTGGGATGCGTTCAGTGCCAAAAGTTCTAATATATTCCAGAAAAAATCATACTAAATTTTCAGGACATTCTGAAAACTTTTATTTCTAGGACATTTTTTATTGCATGGATAATTTAGAAGATAGGATAATACCGCATTCTACTTTATTAAACTATAAATAACACAGAGAAAATTATAAGTATAGTAGGTTCTGCTTACTAAGTTCATCGACCACATGCCCCTAAAGAAGAATCCATTAATAAGGTTGATCAAGTCTAATTAACAAACTATTTCTGAGTAACATGTTCTACCTCTTGAGCACTGTATTGGTTTTCCCTTGAAGAGCAAAGGGTCATGCAGTAAAGCAGCGTAAGTATTTCCCTCTGTTTTTGAGACCCAAGGTATCAATCCAGTAGGAGACCACGCACGAGTCACCTCGTACCTAGACAAACAAATAAGAACCTCGCAACCAACGCGATAAAGGGGTTTTCAATCCCTTCACGGCCACTTGCAAGAGTGAGATCTGATAGAGATAATAATAATAATAAGATAAATATTTTTGGTATTTTTATGATATAGATTGAAAGTAAAGATTGCAAAATAAAGTAAATTGGAAACTTGTATGATGGAAAATAGACCCGAGGGCCATAGGTTTCACTAGTGGCTTCTCTCAAGATAGCATAAGTATTACGGTGGGTGAACAAATTACTGTCGAGCAATTGATAGAAAAGCGAATAATTATGAGAATATCTAGGCACGATCATGTATATAGGCATCACGTCCGTGACAAGTAGACCGAAACGATTCTGCATCTACTACTATTACTCCACACATCGACCGCTATCCAGCATGCATCTAGAGTATTAAGTTCATAAGAACAGAGTAACGCCTTAAGCAAGATGACATGATGTAGAGGGATAAACTCATGCAATATGATATAAACCCCATCTTTTTATCCTTGATGGCAACAATACAATACGTGTTGTTTCCCCTACTGTCATTGGGATCGAGCACCGCAAGATTGAACCCAAAGCTAAGCACTTCTCCCATTGCAAGAAAGATCAATCTTGTAGGCCAAACCAAACTGATAATTCAAAGAGAATTGCAAAGATAAACCAATCATACATAAAAGAATTCAGAGAAGAATCAAATATTGTTCATAGATAATCTGGATCCTAAACCCACAATTCATCGGATCTCGACAAACACACCACAAAAGAAGATTACATCAAATAAATCTCCAAGAGAATCGAGGAGGACTTCGTATTGATATCCAAAGAGAGAGAAGAAGCCATATAGCTACTAGCTATGGACCCGAAGGTCTGAAGTAAACTACTCACACATCACCGGAGATGCCATGGAGTTGATGTAGAGGCCCTCCGTGATCAATGCCCCCTCCGGCGGAGCTCCGGAAAAGGCCCCAAGATGGGATCTCTCGGGTACAAAAGGTTGCGGCGATGGAATTAGGTTTTCGTGGTGCTCCTCGATGTTTGCGGGGTACGTGGATATATATAGGAGGAAGAAGTACGTCGGTGGAGCAACGAGGGGCCCACGAGGGTGGAGGGCACGCCCCCTACCTCGTGGCCTCCTCGATTGTTTCTTGACACCCACTCCAAGTCTCCTAGATCACATTTGTTGAGAAAATCACGTTCCCGAAGGTTTCATTCCGTTTGTACCCTGTTTGATATTCCTTTTCTATGAAACACTGAAATAGGCAAAAAAACAACAATTTGGGCTGGGCCTCCGGTTAATAGGATAGTCCCAAAAATGATATAAAAGTGTAAAATAAAGCCCATTAACATCCAAAATAGATAATATAATAGCATGCAGCAATCAAAAAATATAGATACGTTGGAGACGTATCAAGCATCCCCAAGCTTAATTCCTGCTTGTCCTCGGGTAGGTAAATGATAAAAAAAGAATTTTTGATGTGGAATTCTTTCTAACATATTTCTCAATGCAATTTTTTTATTGTGGCATGAATGTTCAGATCCGAAAGATTCAAGATAAAAGTTTAATATTGACATAAAAATAATAATACTTCAAGTATACTAACTAAGCAATCATGTCTTCTCAAAATAACATGGCCAAAGAAAGTTATCCCTACAAAAGCATATAGTGTGGCTATGCTCTATCTTTACCACACAAAATATTTAAATCATGCACAACCCCGATGACAAGCCAAGCAATTGTTTCATACTTTTGATGTTCTCAAACTTTTTCAATCTTCACGCAATACATGAGCGTGGGCCATGGACATTACACTATATGTGGAATAGAATGGTTGTTCTGGAGAAGACAAAAAGGGGAAGATAGTCTCACATCAACTAGGTGTATCAACAGGCTATGGAGATGCCCATTAATAGATATCAATGTGAGTGAGTAGGGATTGCCATGCAAAGGATGCACTAAAGCTATAAGTGTATGAAAGCTCAACAAAAGAACTAAGTGGGTGTGCATCCAACTTGCTTGCTCATGAAGACCTACGGCAATTTTGAGGAAGCCCGTCATTGGAATATACAAGCCAAGTTCTATAATGTAAAATTCTCACTGGTATATAAAAGTGATAACATAGGAGACTCTCTATCATGAAGATCATGGTGCTACATTGAAGCACAAGTGTCGAAAGGATAGTAACATTTTCCCTTCTCTCTTTTTCTCTCATTTTTTATTTGGGCCTTCTTTCTTCTTTTTTTGGCCTCTTTTCTTCTTCTTTTTTCTTTTTTTTCGTCCGGAGTCTCATCCCGACTTGTGGGGGAATCATAGTCTCCATCATCCTTTCCTCACTGGAACAATGCTCTAATAATGATGATCATCACACTTTAATTTACTTACAACTCAAGAATTACAACTCAATACTTAGAACAAAATATGACTCTATGTGAATGCCTCCGGTGGTGTACCGGGATGTGCAATGATGCATGAGTGACATGTATGAAGAATTATGAACGGTGGCTTTGCCGCAAATACGATGTCAACTACATGATCATGCAAGCAATATGACAATGATGAAGCGTGTCATAATAACAGAACGGTGGAAAGTTGCATGGCAATATATCTCGGAATGGATATGGAAATGCCATAATAGGTAGGTATGGTGGCTGTTTTGAGGAAGGTATATGGTGGGTTTATGGTACCGGCGAAAGTTGCGCGATACTAGAGAGGCTAGCAATGGTGGAAGGGTGAGAGTGTGTATAATCCACGGACTCAACATTAGTCATAAAGAACTCACATACTTATTGCGAAAATCTATTAGTTATCGAAACAAAGTATTACGCGCATGCTCCTAGGGGGATAGATTAGTAGGAAAAGACCATCGCTCGTCCCCGACCGCCACTCATAAGGAAGACAATCGATAAATAAATCATGCTCCGACTTCATCACATAACGGTTCACCATACGTGCATGCTACGGGAATCACAAACTTCAACACAAGTATTTCTCAAATTCACAACTACTCAACTAGCATGACTCTAATATCACCATCTCCATATCTCAAAACAATTATCAAGTATCAAACTTCTCATAGTATTCAATGCACTTCTATGAAAGTTTTTATATTAAAGCAAATTTCCATGTTGTTCTAAAGTACTCTCAAAATAATATAAGTGAAGCATTAGAGATCAATTATTTCTATAAAATAAAATCACCGCCGTGCTCTAAAAGATATAAGTGAAGCACTAGAGCAAAAACTATATAGCTCAAAAGATATAAGTGAAGCACATAGAGTATTCTAAGAAATTTCAAATCATGTGAGTCTCTCTCAAAAGGTGTGTACAGCTAGGATGATTGTGGTAAACTAAAAATCAAAGACTCAAATCATACAAGACGCTCCAAGCAAAACACATATCATGTGGTGAATAAAAATATAGCTCCAAGTAAAGTTACCGATAGACGAAGACGAAAGAGGGGATGCCTTCCGGGGCATCCCCAAGCTTAGGATTTTTGGTGTCCTTGAATTTTAACTTGGGGTGCCATGGGCATCACCAAGCTTAGGCTCTTGCCACTCCTTGTTCCATAATCCATCAAATCTTTACCCAAAACTTGAAAACTTCACAACACAAAACTCAAAATAGAATATCTCGTGAGTTCTGTTAGCGAAAGAAAACAAAACACCACTTCAAGGTACTGTAGTGAACTCATTATTTATTTACATGGATGTTAAACGTAATTTAATCCAACTTCTCTATGGTTTATAAACTCTTTTACTAGCCATAGATTCATCAAAATAAGCAAAGAACACAAGAAAAACGGAATCTGCCAAAAACAGAACAGTCTGTAGTAATTTGTAGCTAACGCAAACTTCTGGAGCCCCAAAAATTCTAAAATAAATTGCTGGACGTGAGTAATGTATCTATTAATCATCTTAAAAATAATTAACTAAATAGCACTTTCCAAATAAAAATGGCAGCAATTCTCGTGAGCGCTAAAGTTTCTGTTTTTTTACAGCAAGATCAAAAAGACTTTCCCCAAGTCTTCCCAACGGTTCTACTTGGCACAAACACTAATTAAACACAAAAAACACAACCAAAACAGAGGATAGATAAATTATTTATTACTAAACAGGAGCAAAAAGCAAGGAATAAAAATAAAATTGGGTTGCCTCCCAACAAGCGCTATCGTTTAACGCCCCTAGCTAGGCATAAAAGCGAAGATAGATCTAGTTATTGCCATCTTTGGTAGGTAATTCTTCAATGAGACACCTATAAATCTTAGGAGTTTCTTTATTTTTATTAATTCTCAAACTCCTAGGCATGAAATCAAGAAAATCATTTGTAGCAAAAGGTTCCTTAAGGATAGTGAGAAAGTTGGGGTGAACACTTATGGATTTGAGGTCCGCATTTTCCTTACTAGAAGTTTCACCCTTATTTTTAGGAACATACATCAATTTGGCAATCTTAGCATTAGGAGGAGTGTTTTTCACGGAAGAAAAGGCAGACCCAAGGTTGGTAATAATATCCTCAATTTTATCAATTCTAGTGGAATCTTGATCTATCTTTTCATTAACCATAGGTTCCTTTTCCTTAAAAAATTTAAGAGCAACTCCTACCTTAGATCCGTCTTGGGTAATTTGGTTATGGATCTTTCTATCCAAATTTTCAATCAACTCTACGGTGGCAACTTTATTTTCAATAATTTCAAGCCGTTGCATCACGTGTTCCAAAGTTAAAATAGTTCCATTAACCAAAAGAGGTGGTGGCCCAAACAAATCTATCATAGCATTATAAGAATCAAAAGTATGGCTACCCAAGAAATTTCCTCCGGTAATGGTATCAAGAATATATCTATTCCAAGGAGTGATACCTACATAAAAATTGCGAAGAAGAACGGAAGTAGATTGCTTCCTAGTAGATCTATTTTGCGCATTGCAAATTCTGTACCAAGCATCTTTTAGAATTGTTTCCCTCCCTTTGTTTAAAATTAAGAACTTCATTCTCGGGAGATAAAGGACTAGCCATAACGACGAAGCAAACAAAAGAAAGTGTGAATGAAAAAGAGGGCGAATAAAACAGCAGGGGTGAAGTGGGGGAGAGGAAAATGAGAGGCAAATGGAAAATAATGTAATGCGAAGGATAAGAGTTGTGATGGGTACTTGGTATGTCTTGACTTGGCGTAGATCTCCCCGGCAACGGCGCCAGAAATCCTTCTTACTACCTGTTGAGCACTGCGTTGGTTTTATTTCCCTTAGTTTTTGAGAACCAAGGTATCAATCCAGTAGGAGACCACGCGCGAGTCACCTCGTACCTACACAAACAAATAAGAACCTCGCAACCAACGCGATAAAGGGGTTGTCAATCCCTTCACGGCCACTTGCAAGAGTGAGATCTGATAGAGATAACAATAATAAGATAAATATTTTTGGTATTTTTATGATATAGATTGAAAGTAAAGATTGCAAAATAAAGTAAATTGGAAACTTGTATGATGGAAAATAGACCCGGGGGCCATAGGTTTCACTAGTGGCTTCTCTCAAGATAACATAAGTATTACGGTGGGTGAACAAATTACTGTCGAGCAATTGATAGGAAAGCGAATAATTATGAGAATATCTAGGCATGATCATGTATATAGGCATCACGTCCCTGACAAGTAGACCGAAACGATTCTGCATCTACTACTATTACTCCACACATCGACCACTATCCAGCATGCATCTAGAGTATTAAGTTCATAAGAACAGAGTAACGCCTTAAGCAAGATGACATGATGTAGAGGGATAAACTCATGCAATATGATATAAACCCCATCTTTTTATCCTCGATGGCAACAATACAATACGTGTCATTTCCCCTACTGTCACTGGGATCGAGCACCGCAAGATTGAACCCAAAGCTAAGCACTTCTCCCATTGCAAGAAAGATCAATCTAGTAGGTCAAACCAAACTGATATTTCGAAGAGACTTGCAAAGATAAACCAATCATACATAAAAGAATTCAGAGAAGAATCAAATTGTTCATAGATAATCTGGATCATAAACCCACAATTCATCGGATCTCGACAAACACACCGCAAAAGAAGATTACATCGAATAGATCTCCAAGAGAATTGAGGAGAACTTTGTATTGAGATCCAAAGAGAGAGAAGAAGCCATCTAGCTACTAGCTATGGACCCGAAGGTCTGAAGTAAACTACTCACACATCACCGGAGAGGCCTTGGAGTTGATGTAGAGGCCCTCGGTGATCAATGCCCCCTCCGGTGGAGCTCCGGAAAAGGCCCCAAGATGGGATCTCTCAGGTACAGAAGGTTGCGGCGGTGGAATTAGGTTTTCATGGTGCTCCTCGATGTTTGGGGGGTACGTGGATATATATAGGAGGAAGAAGTACGTCGGTGGAGCAATGAGGGGCCCACGAGGGTGTAGGGCGTGCCCAGGGGGTAGGCGCGCCCCCTGCCTCGTGGCCTCCTCGATTGTTTCTTGACGCCCACTCCAAGTCTCCTGGATCACGTTTGTTGAGAAAATCATGTTCCCGAAGGTTTCATTCCGTTTGGACTCCGTTTGATATTCCTTTTCTACGAAACACTAAAATAGGCAAAAAACAGCAATTTGGGTTGGGCCTCCGGTTAATAGGTTAGTCCCAAAAATGATATAAAAGTGTAAAATAAAGCCCATTGACATCCAAAACAGATAATATAATAGCATGGAGCAATAAAAAATTATAGATACGTTGGAGACGTATCAACATGAAATCGAAGAACTTAAGTATAACACTAGGTTACCTCAACAGGATATGTATTTCCCCAACAATAAGAGTTTAATAATTCTTTTTGGGAGTCAAAAGAGGAAATTCGAAACCTCCAA